>NC_090734.1:14941333-15040822 GCF_036898095.1 Palaemon carinicauda
TAATTTTTTATGACAAAGAGATTATGGACTTTCTTTGACTTTTAAATGGCCGACCCTTCCCTTAGACGGAAGTGTGTTTAGGCTTTTAGCAATTATCTTATCACGTTATAAATTAATTATAGATTTTCCTCTATATATTTTATATCTCAACCGCCTTTATTAGGCCTCTTCGATTAGCTTTCCATTTATAATAAACATCAAAATAAATTTTAATGATTTGTTTATATGCGACCTTTCCTGAGAGTAGGCGGTCCTAACTTGGAAACCGAAGTTAAACAACGTTGAGCCCTTTCAATCGTAAATAGCTTTTAAAGAGCTAATGATTTAAAACTTATTAAATGAATATTTTTTAATAGATATTTTATGAAAGATTTTCTTTGAATAGTCTTCGTACTGTTTCAAAGATGAACTAACGTTTAGTTTATTTATGCTACGCAGTTTGCGCTCTATCGTTACGATAGAGAGAGAGAGTATCACGGTTTCACTTTGCAGAAAGAGTAAATCGATTCTGACGTTTTGTTCATTCTTCTTTCAAAGCTTAAATGTTTTAAATTCTATTTTAAAGGAACTTTTTAATTGAAAAACCTTTCATTTTTTTTTTCCTTTGGTCAAATAACCTGTTTTTTTGACGAAACGTAAGTGGGCTCTTCTCTTAGGTGCGAAATCAAGAGAGAGAGAGAGAGAGAGAGAGAGAGAGAGAGAGAGAGAGAGAGATAGAGATAGAGACGGAGGGAGAGAGAGGAGACAAAACGTTCCGATCTTTATCTCGTCCCAAGCGGGTAACGTTGTTCTCGAGTTACTCTCGTCCCTAGTCTCTGTACGGGGAGAAAGGATAAAATGTTTTTAGTTTTTTATTCTCGTCCCAAGGCAATGTACGGTGAGAGATTGAAAACGTAGTTTTGAATGAACTAGTGTTTAGTCTCTTCCCCAGCCACTGAATTTTTTATCTTAAATTATGTTTACTGTTTTTTGCTGGTATTAATGTGCTTGCATTATACGACTGATTTCGCAATTACTACCTTTTGATGAGGGTAGAATTGCGTGCTTCAGGTAGAAATCAGTTTTATTCATACCTGATGTGAATTGTTAAAAGATTCGATTTCAGTGAAATAAGTGCAAAACAGAAAATCGTAGTGATAAAGTGATATTGCGCAAAGTGTTATCAGTGTTGCGACCGAGGGTTCGTCTGTTCGTGCCTGTCGTTCGCCTAGTCCGGGACCTCTTGCAAGCTCCCAAGCCCAGGGGAGAAGTAATGTCGTACGACTTATGGGTTCGAGAGGCCTTGATCAGCGAACAGACGTTCCCTCTATGGTATCGGGTGTATCTTACCAAGATCACCCCTACCGTAAGGCGAGAGAGACGATTTTCTCCTCGTCATCCGAAGGCTTTTCGCATAAGAAACCGTGAAACAAGGTTTCGAGGCCCTTTAAGCGAAAGTCAGTCCTTTCAGGACAGGTCCAGCGTCCTGGTTTTAACCATTAGGACAGCTCTGACCCTATGCAGTCATCGAAGACTGCTCGCCGCCTAACAAAAGCGTAACACAGACTCCGAGAGTCTTTTTGTAGGCAAGGTTTTGCGGTCACAGACGTTACCCTCGTCTCTTACCGCAATCATTCCCGTTGATCCTAAATGGGTTGTACGGCAAGACATGCAGAATAAACTTGCCTCCCTTATGGAAGACTATTCTGCCGATAAGTCCGTTGAGCCTAGCCGTTTATCTCATCGAGATCCTGGCTTTCAGCCACCCTAACGTTCCTTTGTGCGTCCTGTTGATGTTGGCGTAGCTAAGTCACGTCAGTCAGGTTGTTTAGAACCACACTCGATGCGGTCTCGTGTGGATTTTCAGCCACATTTGGACGTTAGGCCACTTGCTGATGCTCCTGTTGACGTTCAGGACGTTCGCTAACAATCGGAGTTGACTTGTTTTGACGCTGAGCGTCAACCTCCGCATTCTAGAGTTGTTTTGACTGCTCAGTCTAGGCGGTCAAAGCAGTCTCGAGTGGACGCTGTGCGTCCTCACGCACCTGTTGTTGTTGACAGTTCACAGACTGTCAAGCAGTTACATGACGTTGCGTCCTGGTCTCTCGCATCTGTTGTTGTTGACAGTTCACAGACTGTCAAGCAGTTACATGACGTTGCGTCCTGGTCCGCTACTAATGCACCAGTGCGTGTGGACTCTGCTTGTAAAGCATTGCCACCACGGTAGGTCTCTCCCTTGCTTGAGACTCAGCTATTATCGGACAAGGTTCCTTCAGATGAGGAAGTTGCTGTTCCCCCTCCTACTGATATTCCCTTGAGGACTCTGTCAGACGGAGAGGAGCCTAAAGCTGCTTAGCCCTCTATGGACTTTAAATAAATCATGCTGATTTTTAAGGATCTTTGTCCGGATCTTTTCGTAACTGCTGCTCCTCGTTCGCCTAAACGTCAGAGCTTACACTAGGCCTAGCTACTTCGAAGCCGTTGTTTTATAAGCTAGTGCTCTCTCGCTCTCCTAGAGAGCTTTACGTTTGCTAGGCGACTGGTTTATCACCAGGAGGAGTTTGGGGGATACAGCCTTTGCTTTCCCTTCTTTTAAACTGGCTTATAGAGCGAGAGTCTTATATGACACGAGAGAAGTTCTCGGCTTGGGAGTTCCTGCCTCTGCCCAGATAGACTTCTCAAACCTCATAGACTCTCCCTGGCGCCTGGCCATGAGACGCTCCAAGATTTTACAGGTCAACTTCACAGCTGTTTTCGAGCCTTTGAAGTTTTGCTGTACAATTATGTCATGCCTAAACAAGGCTTTCAGGGATGGCTCCAATGATCTGACAGCCACGTTCTCTGCAGGAACAAGTCCCTCAGGGATGGCTCCATGATTTGGCAGCCATGTTCACTGCAGGAGTACGTAAGAGGCAAGTGCGCTCAATGTGTTCATTGTCAAGACAAACTTCACGATGAAGTCTACCAGGCTGTCTTGACAGCATTTATGGAAGGCGACTGAATGGTCTCTCTCGACCTTCAGGAGGCATACTTCCACATTCCTATACACCCGGATTCCCAACCGTTTCTGAGGTTTGTTTACAGGAATGTGGGGGTACCAGTTTCGAGCCCTGTGCTTTGGCCTCAGTCCTGCGCCTCTCGTGTTTACGAGGCTCATGAGGAATGTGGCAAAATCCCTCCATCTATCGGGGATCCGAGCCTCCCTGTACTTGGACGACTGGCTTCTCAGAGCATCGTCCAGCCTTCGCTGTCTGCAGGATCTACATTGGACGTTGAGTCTGGCCAGGGAGTTGGGACTTGTGGTCAACCTAAAAGTCCCAACTGATCCCATCCCAGATTATTCTATATTTGGGGATGGAGATTCGCAGTCAAGCCCTGCTCGAAGTCCAACTAATGCTGAAAAGAAAACGTTTATTCAGTCAGGAGTTGGAACAGTCTCGTAGGGACTCTCTCATCCCTGGAGCAGTTTGTCTCTCTAGGGAGACTACCCCTTCTGCCTCTCCAGTTCCATCTAGCCTCTCGCTGGAACTAGGACAAGACATTAGAGACGGTATCATTCCCAGTCTCCGAACCAATAAAGGCATGCCTGAAATGGTGGGACAGCAATATCAGTCTGAGAGAGGGACTATCCCTAGCAGTCAAGAACCCAAACCACGTGTTGTCTTCAGACGCGTCGGGTTTGGGTTGGGGTGCGACCCTGGACGGTCGGGAATGCTCGGGTCTGTGGACCTCAAGTCAGAAGAGCATGCACATCAACGGCAAGGAGCTATTAGCAGTCCACTTGTCCTTGATGATATTAGAAAGCGTCTTCGAAACTAAGTGGTAGAGGTCAACTCAGACAACACCACAGCTTTGGCGTACATCTCCAAGCAAGGAGGCACACACTCCTTCACGCTGCTCGAGATCGCAAGGGACCTTCTCTTATGGTCAAGAATTCGAGGCATCTCCCTGTTGACGAGATTCATCCAGGGGGACTTGAACGTCTTGGCAGACTGTCTCAGTCGGAGGGGTCAGGTGATACCCACGGAATGGACCCTCCACAAGGACGTGGGCAAGAGTCTTTGGGCTACTTGGGGTCAACCCACCATAGACCTCTTTGCCTCCTCGTTGACCAAAAGGTTACCAATCTTTTGCTCTCCAGTCCTAGATACAGAAGCAATCTACATAGACGCGTTTCTACTGGATTGGTCTTTTATGGACTTATATGCATTCCCACCATTCAAGATAGTCAACAAGGTACTGCAGAAGTTCGCCTCTCACGGAGGGACAAGGTTAACGTTGGTTGCTACCGTCTGGCCCGCGAGAGAGTGGTTCACCGAGGTACTTCAATGGCTGGTAGACTTTCCAAGAAGTTTTCCTCTAAGGGTAGATCTGTTACGTCAGCCCCACGTAAAGAATGTCCATCAAAGCCTCCCCGCTCTTCGTCTGACTTCCTTCAGACTATCGAAAGCTCTCAAGAGCTAGAGGCTTTTCGAAGGAGGCAGTCAGTACAATTGCAAGAGCTAGGAGAGCTTCTACCATTAGAGTATACCAGTCGAAGTGGGAAGTCTTTCGAGACTGGTGCAAGTCAGCATCTGTGTCCTCGTCCAGTACCTCTGTAGCCCAAATCGCAGATTTTCTTTTACATCTGAGAAAGGTTCGCTCCCTTTCAGCTCCCACGATTAAGGGCTACAGGAGCATGTTGGCTTCGGTCTTTCGACATAGAGGCTTAGATCTTTCCAACAATAAAGATCTCCAAGATCTCCTTAAGTCTTTTGAGACCTCTAAGGAACGTCGTTTGGCAACTCCTGGATAGAACTTAGACGTGGTCCTAAGGTTCCTCATATCAGACAGGTTTGAGCCATTACATTCAGCCTCCCTGAAGGATCTCACCCTCAGGACACTTTTCCTAGTGTGCTTGGCTTCGGCTAAAAGGGTCAGTGAACTTCATGCCTTCAGTAAGAACATCGGCTTTTCTACAGAAAAAAGCCACTTGTTCACTTCAACTTGGTTTCCTGGCCAAAAATGAACTGCCTTCTCGTCCTTGGCCTAAATCTTTTGATATTCCTTGCTTATCAGAGATCGTAGGCAACGAACTGGAAAGAGTATTATGTCCTGTTAGAGCTCTTAAGTTCGATTTAGCTCGTACTAAGTCATTACGAGGGAAATCTGAGGCATTATGGTGCTCAGTTAAGAAACCTTCATTGCCTATGTCAAAGAATTCTTTGTCATATTTTATCAGATTTTTTTAATACGAGAAGCTCATTCTCATTTGAATGAGAAAGACCGATGTTTGCTTAAGGTTAAGACGCACGAAGTTAGAGATATAGCAACCTCCGTGGCCTTCAAGCAAAATAAATCTCTGCAAAGTATTATGGACGCGACTTTTTGGAGAAACAAGTCAGTGTTCGCGTCATTTTACTTAAAAGATGTCCAGACTCTTTACGAGGACTGCTACACACTGGGTCCATTCGTTGCAGCGAGTGCAGTAGTGGGTGAGGGTTCTACCACTACACTTCCCTAATTCCAATATCCTTTTTAATCTGTCTCTTGAAATGTTTTTAATATTGTTTTATGGGTTGTTCGGAAGGCTAAGAAGCCTTTCGCATCCTGGTTGATTTGGCGGGTGGTCAAAGTCATTTCTTGAGAGCGCCCAGATTAGGGGTTTGATGAGGTCCTGTTGTATGGGTTGCAGCCCTTGATACTTCAGCTCCTGGGAGTCTGTCAGCATCCTAAGAGGATCGCTGGGCTCCGTGAGGAAGACAGACTTACAAGGCAGAGTAATCGTCTAAGTCAACTTCCTTACCAGGTACCTATTTATTTTGGTTTTGTTATATTGATAACTGTCAAAATGAAAAAACTCTTAGCTTATACGCTGTAAACATAATTAACTCTGGTCTCTACCCACCTCCTTGGGTGTGAATCAGCTATTATATATTCACCGGCTAAGTTAAATATTTAAAAATTATATTTTAATTATAAAATAAATTTTTGAATATACTTACCCGGTGAATATATAAATTAAATGACCCTCCCTTCCTCCCCAATAGAGACGCAGCGGGACGAGAAGAATTGAAGGTTTTGTTTACATACAAGAGTGGTATCTGGCCGACAGTTGGCGCTGGTGGGCACACCCGCAACCTTCATAGCGATCGCTCGCGAGTTTTTTGAGTGTGTTTTCTGTCGAGCCGCAGAGTTGCAGCTATTATATATTCACCGGGTAAGTATATTCAAAAATTTATTTTATAATTAAAATATCATTTTTCTATTTTTCTTGCAGAATGGTAGTTCAGTCGTAGTATTACTTATTTACTTCAGTTACTCTATTTCCCCCAAAGTCTCGTAGGCAGATTTGAATTAAACCTTTGACTTTTGTTTATAGTAATAAGCTAATAATCGTTACTTCGTTCCAGCTTATTATTGAGAATGGGTCCCATTTTTGCCGAATGCCATCCAGTCTGGCTCTGGCCCTTGAGCATCGAGAACAGAGCAAGTCCACTGAGAATCTTGTGTCGTCCCAACTACATTCTGCTGTGAGGAAGAAACGTCGAAGTGCTTCAATACATAGTGAGCCTTTTATTTTTTATAGCTTATTGGGAGTCAGGCACAGCTCTATATTTTTGGAAAGAATTAACTACTGAAATATTTTGTACTATATAAATTGTGATAGTTCAATAGTAAAGCAAAACTTCTTAGGTTATTTAGTTTAAAACTGAAAATTTGCTATTATGAAAACAAGAAGTCATGTGAAAAACTTTAGTAGAGGTAAATCATTAGTGGTCCTCTGAAAGACTACTTAAGCTATTCGCTTGCAAATACAAATTCGAGGCTCGTGAGATTTTATTTTGCTTATCTCAAAGTTCAATCAGTTTTTTATGTGAAACATAGACTGAGAGGGACAAGATGGATAGGAAACTTAAATATGCCATCAACATTTTGTACCTTAAGGATTGAATTTTGATTATAGCGAAACACATTAAACATGTACATCACTAACAGTAGTGTGAAACATTCCTCATTAGGGTTAATATGACCTCAGGAAGAAGTATATTGGCTTAAACTAATATCATCTTATTTTTCTATAGCTGCATTATGGCTTTCAGGAAGGTAACTCATTGATAAAATATCCCTTGGTTGACAATTGTGAATACCGCTAACTAAGCTGTGCATTGTGCCAGATTTTTTGTTTAATGGAGAAGTATGTTTAAAAAGGAAAGACAAATCGTTTATGTACGGTATTTTAATTCTTTAATAAACTAGATTAAATCTTGATCATAGTTAATGTGTGGTATGTTTGTATCTTTATGGAAATCAACAAAGCTGTTAATTACGTTTGATTAATGTACTGAAGGAATACCGTATGTTTGTATTTTGAAAACGATACTTGGGCATATATTTGTCCTAGCCTCATTAGTACAGAAATTGTTTTGTATTGCAGAATGATACTTTGCTATATCAAAGGTGATTCACTGAAATAATTATACTATAATATTTTGGAATAAACATGTAAATCTTTCGTTTGCAGGGCTAATGACAGGATTGCGACGAGTAGTTGGGCATTCGGCATCATCTGGTTCACCTCTGAAAGCATCTGAAAGTGTTGAATATCTAGATTCTCTTCACCAACACCCTGGAATTGCCCTCTCCCCTGCTCCAGGTTTCAGCATATCCCCAAGGAAGCGTAAATCTGCCGATGCCTTTGACTTGTGTGGAGAAACACACCGGTGAGTTAATTTGATTTTAAATGAACCTTACCTGGTAATCATCATGCTTTAACCATCAAGCTATCTATTAACAACTTTCAGGAACAAAGAATTGTCTGCCCAACTCTCTCTCTCTCTCTCTCTCTCTCTCTCTCTCTCTCTCTCTCTCTCGGGAGGTGGAATTAATGGGCGAACACTCAACTCTTCATTTTATCGGAAGAACTTAATACAATTGTTGTTTTGCTCTCCGTTTGGACCTGGCCTCGGGCTCCAACATTATTTAAAATTGAAACAGGTAATCGAATACTGTAGTGATATATGAAGGAGTTTTAAGGTGTGTCTCTCTAGTTTTATTAATTTGGGCTTTATTGATTTTGTGTATATATTATATTTTCATAGTCATGTACAATTATAACCTACCATACCTATCTTTTCTATCAAGGAAATTATATTAAGACCCAACTTGGTAAAAAGGTTACACTCGTAACAGGCTTCACCAAACATTATCTATTAAGCTTTTAGCAGTATCTGCTCATGGGTCTATGGTTGCCTGACATCGCAGTGCTCGAGGGTTATCATACAAACCAATCCTTTCAGACAAACAGTAATGAGTACAGTAGTGCGTTAAATCCATATGAGCTACATCTTACCGAATGTATTCCTATACACCGTACCATTGGAAGCAAATAGACTTTCGAGGTCCTGGGTTGGTTGTCATAGGTTCCAAAAGGTTTATTTTGATCAGTGTATTTTCAAAAACTGAGAATTATTACATTTACTGTATACTGTAACAACTTGAAAATTTTACATTTCCTTTTCTATGACCAGAAACGTTCAATTTTCAATATTAATCTTACCCGATGATCATGTAGCTGTCAACTCTGTTGCCCGACAGAAAAATCTAAGGTCGGGATACGCCAGCGATCGCTATACAGGTGGGGGTGTACACAACAGCGCCATCTGTCGAGTAGGTACTCAGGTACTTCTTGTCAACAAGAACTCAATTTTTCCTCTGTCGTGCCACCGGCAAGACCTACTTGGATACGCTGTTGTTTCTGGAGTTGTTTTTCACGATTTTGGTGATGTATTCGCTCTAGATTTTAGCTTTCGCTATTCAGGAACTTTTATCATTAGCTTATCAAGCTTTTTGATTAGATTTGGATTAATTGTTAATGAACTTTGCTAGATTTCGGATTTCCCCCTTGGCTAATTCAAGAATTCAAGATGTCTGACCATTCTCAAGTCCCTAAGTACAGGCAGTGTAGCGTTAGGGCTTGTTCTAGGCGTCTTCCGAAGGCCTCCATAGATCCTCACACCGTTTGTTCCAATTGTAGGGGTAAATCCTGTCAATTGGAAGATCGATGTGAGGAATGCGCTGGGCTTTCGGAATTCGATTTTAACGAATTCCTAAAGAATGCACGTAGGCTAGAGAAGGATAGGATCAGGAGGAGTTCTTCTCGCTCGTTTGATTTTTCCTCTCCCCATGCCCCTCAACCTACTCCTTCCCCTGTAGTGGTGACTCCCGACCCTGCTACTAGTGCTCAACCCTCCATGGCGGACATGATGCGTGCCATTCAGGCTCTTGGTGACAGAGTGGAGTCATTAGCTAATGACCGGAATCAACTTTTGGCCGATGTCAAAGAGTTGAAAGCGCAAAGTGCAGTGGGAAGTGTAGTGAGTGCAAGTGAAGTGAAAAGTGTCAGTGTCAGTGTTGCGCATGAGGGTACATCTGTTCGTGCCAGTCGTCCTCCCAGTCCGGGACCTCTTGCAAGCTCCCAAGCCCAGGGGAGAAGCAATGTTGAAGGACCAAAGGGTTCGACAGGCCTTGATCAGCGTACGGATGTACCCTCAGTGGTTGCGGACGTATCTGTCAGAGATCGTCCCATCCACAAACAGACGAATGAGCCCTATCATTCCTCGTCTGTGGAAGAAGTTTCTAGGAAGAAACGTTGGACCAAGGTCTCACGACCTCTCAAGCGTAAGGTCCCTTCCGAGCGAGTCCAACGGCCCAGGTGTAGCCACTGGGTCAGTTCGGACTCGCCGCAGTCTTCCGAAGACTGCACACCTCCCAAGAGAGGTAGAGTGGTTCCGCAGCAGGCAACTACTCCGTCTGTTGCCGCACCAACCACGGTAGACCCTAAGTGGTCCATGCTGCAGACTATGCAGTCTCAGCTTGCTTCCTTCATGCAGGAGTATCGTGCTGAGAAGGTTGACACTGCACCTGTTAACCTACAACCTGCCACGGTTGTGCGCTCAGCAGATACTGCGGCTGCCTGCTCCCACACTTCACCTGTGAGAGCTCCACCACCGATGCGCAGTCGACCCTGCCAGACGCATGTTCATGCTGCACCCTCCGTTGACATGCGTGAGCTACCGCATCAGCAGTGGGAAGGTGCTGTCAAGCTGCCGTGTTTTGACTCAATGCGGCATGCTCCGCAACCCACGGCAGTCCCTCCCACGCACCAGCACTCCGCTTTTGTTGTTGCCAGCTCGCAGACTGACCAGCAGCGGCATGATGTTGGATCCGCAGCAGCTACGCATGCACCCGTGCTGCCGGATTCAGCCGTTCAGCTTTCTGCTCCATCTTTGCCACTTCCTCCTCAGCTTTCGGATGATGGAGTATCTGATGACGACGAAGCTGCGCATTTGGACGATCCGCACTCCGACTTAGAAGAACCCAAGTCTACGCCTCCCTCCTTAGACTTTAGGAAAGTCCTTGCCCTGTTCAGGGAATTGTATCCGGAACAGTTTGTGTCTGCAACCCCGCGCTCTCCTCCCTGCCTTCACCAAACTCGTACTCACACGCTCATCCAAGAGAGCTTTGAGGGTAATGGGAGAGTGGTTGCAGTCCAAGAAGCAGCTGGGAAAGACTGCTTTCATCTTTCCGCCTACCAAGCTTGCTTCCAAATCTAGCGTCTGGTATGCCACGGGAGAGGAACCCGGCTTGGGAGTTCCTGCCTCTGCCCAGGGCGACTTCTCAAGTCTGGTTGACTCTCCCCGCAGGCTGGCTATGAGACGATCTAAGATTTGCTGGTCCTTTTCTGACATGGATCATCTGTTGAAGGGAGTTTTTCGTGCTTTTGAGATCTTCAACTTCCTCGATTGGTGTTTGGGAGCTTTAAGCAGAAAGACTTCCCCTTCGGATAAGGACTCTGCCATGCTTATCATGTCTAGCATGGACAAAGCCATTCGGGATGGGTCTGGTGAGCTTGCGGCTTCGTACGTGTCGGGAGTGCTTAAGAAGAGAGACCATCTTTGCTCCTTCTTGTCTGCTGGGATCACTCCTTGCCAGAAGTCGGAGTTGTTGTTTGCTCCGCTTTCCAAGTGTCTCTTTCCGGAAGAGCTGATCAAGGGGATGGCTGCCTCGTTGATCCAGAAGGATACCCATGACCTGGTGGCGTCCTCCGCACGTAAGGCCAAAGCTTTACCTTCCGTGCCTAGACCTAGGATGGACACACCAGCGTCTAGGTTCATCCCGCCCTTTCGTGGCAGAACCTCCAGCAGAGGAGGTACCCGTGCCGACAGTCATCGTGGCAAATCGAAGAAGGGTTCCAAGTCCTCAAAAGGCAGAATCTGACTGCCTACCTCTCCAGACAGCAGTGGGAGCCAGGCTCAAGAACTTCTGGCAGGCTTGGGAGAACAGAGGTGCAGACGCTCAGTCTGTGAAGTTGCTAAGGGAGGGGTACAGGATTCCGTTCTGCCGCAGTCCCCCTCTAGCAACTTCTCCCATCAACCTCTCTCCCAACTACAAGGAGAAGGACAAGAGGCTAGCGTTGCAACAAGAGGTGTCTCTCTTGCTACAAAAGGGAGCGGTAGTCATAGTCCGGGACCATGAATCCCCGGGCTTCTACAACCGTCTCTTCCTGGTAGCGAAGAAGACAGGAGGTTGGAGACCGGTGCTGGACGTCAGTGCTCTCAATGCTTTTGTCACCAAGCAGACGTTCACAATGGAAACGACGAAGTCGGTCCTAGCATCGGTCAGGAAGGAAGACTGGATGGTCTCGTTGGACCTAAAAGACGCGTACTTTCATGTCCCCGTCCATCCAGACTCCCAACCTTTCCTAAGGTTCGTCTTTGGAAAGGTCGTGTACCAGTTCCAAGCCCTGTGCTTTGGCCTAAGCACGGCACCTCTTGTGTTTACCAAACTGATGAGGAATATTGCCAAATTCCTTCACTTGGCAGACATCAGAGCCTCCCTCTATTTGGACGACTGGCTTTTAAGAGCTCCGTCAAGTCGTCGCTGTCTGGAGAATCTCAGATGGACTATGGATCTGACCAAGGAATTGGGTCTCCTGGTCAATATAGAGAAGTCCCAACTCGTCCCATCCCAAACCATTGTCTATCTAGGTATGGAGATTCAGAGTCGAGCTTTTCGGGCTTTTCCGTCGGCCCCCAGGATCAGTCAAGCCCAAGAATGCATCCAGAGCATGCTGAGAAGGAACCGATGTTCAGTCAGGCAGTGGATGAGTCTAACAGGGACACTTTCATCGCTGGCCCAGTTCATCGAGTTAGGGAGACTCCACCTCCGCCCCCTTCAGTATCATCTAGCTGCTCACTGGAGAAAGGACATGACGCTAGAAGCGGTCTCAGTTCCTATATCCGAAGAGATGAGGTCTGCACTGACGTGGTGGAAGAACAGCATTCTTCTCAAGGAAGGTCTACCATTGGCTGTTCAGACCCCCGACCACCTTCTCTTCTCGGACGCATCGGACACGGGCTGGGGTGCGACACTGGACGGACAGGAATGCTCGGGCACGTGGAATCAGGAGCAAAGAACACTTCACATCAACTGCAAGGAGCTATTGGCAGTTCATCTGGCCTTGATAAACTTCAAGTCCCTCCATCTAAGCAAGGTGGTGGAGGTGAACTCCGACAACACCACAGCCTTGGCGTACATCTCCAAGCAAGGAGGGACTCATTCGAGGAAGTTGTTCGAGATCGCAAGGGACCTCCTCACTTGATCAAGAGATCGAAAGATTTCGCTGGTAACGAGGTTCATTCAGGGCGACATGAATGTCATGGCAGATCGCCTCAGCCGGAAGGGTCAGGTCATCCCCACAGAGTGGACCCTTCACAAGAATGTTTGCAGCAGACTATGGGCCCTGTGGGGTCAGCCCACCATAGATCTATTCGCTACCTCGATGACCAAGAGGCTCCCGATTTATTGTTCACCGATTCCGGACCCAGCAGCAGTTCACGTAGATGCCTTTCTTCTGGATTGGTCCCATCTAGACCTGTAGGCGTTCCCTCCGTTCAAGATTGTCAACAAGGTACTGCAGAAGTTCGCCTCTCACGAAGGGACACGGTTGACGTTGGTTGCTCCTCTCTGGCCCGCGAGAGAATGGTTCACCGAGGTACTGCAATGGCTAGTGGACGTTCCCAGGACTCTTCCTCTAAGAGTGGACCTTCTGCGTCAGCCGCACGTAAAGAAGGTACACCCAAGCCTCCACGCTCTTCGTCTGACTGCCTTCAGACTATCGAAAGACTCTCAAGAGCTAGAGGCTTTTCGAAGGAGGCAGCCAGAGCGATTGCCAGAGCAAGGAGGACATCCACTCTCAAGGTCTACCAGTCAAAATGGGAAGTCTTCCGAAGCTGGTGCAAGGCGAATGCAGTTTCCTCAACCAGTACCTCTGTAACGCAGATAGCTGACTTCCTTTTACATCTAAGGAATGTAAGATCCCTTTCAGCTCCTACGATCAAAGGTTACAGAAGCATGTTGGCAGCGGTCTTCCGCCACAGAGGCTTAGATCTTTCCACCAACAAAGATCTACAGGACCTCCTTAAGTCTTTTGAGACCTCAAAGGAGCGTCGGTTAGCCACACCAGGCTGGAACCTAGACGTGGTTTTAAGGTTCCTGATGTCAGCAAGGTTCGAACCGCTTCAATCAGCCTCTTTTAAGGATCTCACATTGAAGACACTTCTCCTCGTTTGCTTAGCAACAGCTAAAAGAGTCAGTGAGATTCACGCCTTCAGCAGGAACATAGGTTTTACATCTGAAACGGCTACATGTTCCTTGCAGCTTGGTTTTTTAGCTAAAAACGAGTTTCCTTCTCGTCCTTGGCCCAAGTCGTTCGAGATCCCAAGCCTGTCCAACTTGGTTGGTAACGAACAAGAGAGAGTACTTTGCCCAGTAAGAGCTCTTAAGTACTATTTAAGACGTACAAAGCCATTACGAGGACAATCAGAAGCTTTATGGTGTTCTATCAAGAAACCTGCTTTACCGATGTCTAAGAACGCAGTTTCTTATTACATCAGGCTTTTGATTAGAGAGGCCCATTCTCATCTGAAGGAAGAAGACCATGCTTTGCTGAAGGTAAGGACACATGAAGTTAGAGCTGTCGCTACTTCAGTGGCCTTCAAACAGAACCGTTCTCTGCAGAGTGTTATGGATGCAACCTATTGGAGAAGCAAGTCAGTGTTCGCATCATTTTACCTCATAGATGTCCAGTCTCTTTACGAGAACTGCTACACCCTGGGACCATTCGTAGCAGCGAGTGCAGTAGTAGGTGAGGGCTCAACCACTACATTCCCATAATCCCATAACCTTTTTTAATCTTTCTCTTGAAATGCTTTTTATTGTTGTTTTTCGGGTTGTACGGAAGGCTAAGAAGCCTTCCGCATCCTGGTTGATTTGGCGGGTGGTCAAATTCTTTCTTGAGAAGCGCCTAGATTAGAGGTTGTGATGAGGTCCTTTAGTATGGGTTGCAGCCCTTCATACTTCAGCACCTAGGAGTCGCTCAGCATCCTAAGAGGATCGCTAGGCTCAGTAAGGAAGACGTACTTAAAAAGGCAGAGTAATGGTTCAAGTCGACTTCCTTACCAGGTACTTATTTATTTTATGTTTGTTATTTTGAATAACTGCTAAAATGAAATACGGGATACTTAGCTTCTAATGTTAACATGTATGCTGGTCTCCACCCACCCCCCTGGGTGTGAATCAGCTACATGGTCATCGGGTAAGATTAATATTGAAAAATGTTATTTTCCTTAGTAAAATAAATTTTTGAATATACTTACCCGATGATCATGAATTTAAGGACCCTCCCTTCCTCCCCATAGAGAACCAGTGGACCGAGGAGAAAATTGAGTTCTTGTTGACAAGAAGTACCTGAGTACCTACTCGACAGATGGCGCTGTTGTGTACACCCCCACCTGTATAGCGATCGCTGGCGTATCCCGACCTTAGATTTTTCTGTCGGGCAACAGAGTTGACAGCTACATGATCATCGGGTAAGTATATTCAAAAATTTATTTTACTAAGGAAAATAAAATTTTTGGACTTTAATGGTATAAATCTATATTGACATATGTGCTTGAACATGTGTGATTAGATTTGACCATATCTGGCATTTAAGCAGGTGTTTTTAGGTGCTTTGATATTAAAAGACCTCCAGCAGTCATATCAATTTTTTTTTATATAAAGTGTTACAGTATTTAAAGAGTTAATATTTTTAGCTTTTAAAAAAATCCTAAAGATCTCTCGGGTTTAATATATTATTGTGGGCTTAATATGAGCTAAATATGAACTTGAGACGAAAGGTTTACAATAATTATCTCATTTTCTTTTACAAAAGTATGAAAAATATAGAGAGAAAAATGTGGAAGTAAAGCGCAAGGTACGTGAGGCAAAGAGGGCAGCTGACCTGAGGTGGAGTCAGGGATTAGGTCATTCATATGAAGAGAATAAGAAGAAGTTTTGGAAAGAAGTGAAGAGAGTAAGGAAGGCTGGCTCAAGAATTGAAGAGACAGTGAAAGATGGAAATGGAAGGTTGTTAAAAGGAGGGGAGGCAAGGAAAAGATGGGCGGAATATTTTGAAAGTTTACTGAATTTGGAGGATAATAGGGACGCAGATATAATTGCTGTTGCAAGTGTTGAGGTGCTGGTGATGGGAGATGAGAATGAGAGAGATTACAATAGATGAAGTGAGGAGAGCACTAGATAAAACGAGAGTAGGAAAAGCATCTGGTATGGATGGTGTGAGAGCTGAGATGTTGAAGGAAGGGGATGTGACTGTACTTGAATGGTTGGTGAGATTGTTTAATATGTGTTTTGTGTTGTCAATGGTACCAGTAGATTGGGTTTGTGCATGTATTGTACCACTATATAAGGGTAAGGGAGATGTGCATGGGTGTTTTAATTCAAGAGGTATTAGTTTGTTAAGCGTAGTTGGAAAAGTGTATGGTAGAGTAATGATTAATAGGATCAAGGATAAAACAGAGAATGCAATCTTAGAAATACAGGGTGGTTTTAAAAGAGGTAGGGGTTGTATGAATCAGATTTTTACAGTAAGGCAGATATGCGAGAAATATTTAGCAAAAGGTAAGGAGGTGTATGTTGCGTTTATGGATCTGGAGAAAGCGTATGATAGAGTTGATAGGGAAGCAATGTGGAATGTGATGAGGTTATATGGAGTTGGTGGAAGGTTGTTGCAAGCAGTGAAAAGTTTCTACAAAGGTAGTAAAGCATGTGTTAGGATAGGAAATGAAGTGAGTGATTGGTTTCCGGTGAGAGAGGGGCTGAGACAGGGATGTGTGATGTCGCCGTGGTTGTTTAACTTGTATGTTGATGGAGTGGTGAGAGAGGTGAATGCTCGAGTGCTTGGACGAGGATTAAAACTGGTAGACGAGCATGACCATGAATGGGAGGTAAATCAGTTGTTGTTTGCGGATGATACTGTACTGGTTGCAGACACAGAAGAGAAGCTTGGCCGATTAGTGACTGAATTTGGAAGGGTGTGTGAGAGAAGGAAGTTGAGAGTTAATGTGGGTAAGAGTAAGGTTATGAGATGTACGAGAAGGGAAAGTGGTGCAAGGTTGAATGTCATGTTGAATGGAAAGTTACTTGAAGAGGTGGATCAGTTTAAGTACTTGGGGTCTGTTGTTGCAGCAAATGGTGGAGTGGAAGCAGATGTACGTCAGAGAGTGAATGAAGGTTGCAAAGTGTTGGGGGCAGTTAAGGGAGTAGTAAAAACTAGAGGGTTGGGCATGAATGAGAAAGTGATTGTACCAACTGTAATGTATGGATCGGAGTTGTGGGGAATGAAAGTGACGGAGAGACAGAAATTGAATGTGTTTAAGATGAAGTGTCTAAGGAGTATGGCAGGTGTATCTCGAGTAGATAGGGTTAGGAACAAAGTGGTGAGAGTGAGAACGGGTGTAAGAAATGAGTTAGCAGCTAGAGTGGATATGAATGTGTTGAGGTGGTTTGGCCATGTTGAGAGAATGGAAAATGGCTGTCTGCTAAAGAAGGTGATGAATGCAAGAGTTGATGGGAGAAGTACCAGAGGAAGGCCAAGGTTTGGGTGGATGGATGGAGTGAAGGAAGCTCTGGGTGATAGGAGGATAGATGTGAGAGAGGCAAGAGAGCTTGCTAGAAATAGGAATGAATGGCGAGTGATTGTGATGCAGTTCCGGTAGGCCCTGCTGCTGCCTCTGAT
The DNA here is from genome assembly GCF_036898095.1 of Palaemon carinicauda. Taxonomy (NCBI): domain Eukaryota; kingdom Metazoa; phylum Arthropoda; class Malacostraca; order Decapoda; family Palaemonidae; genus Palaemon; species Palaemon carinicauda. The sequence goes on from NC_090734.1 coordinate 14,958,432, forward strand.
GCCTAAGATGACCGCGGAGGTAGCAGCAGTAGGGGATTCAGCATTATGAAGCTTCATCTGTGGTGGATAATGTGGGAGGGTGGGCTGTGGCACCCTAGCAGTACCAGCTGAACTCGGTTGAGTCCCTTGTTAGGCTGGAGGAACGTAGAGAGTAGAGGTCCCCTTTTTGTTTTTGTTTCATTTGTTGATGTCGGCTACCCCCCAAAATTGGGGGAAGTGCCTTGGTATATATATATATATATATATCGTCGTCCTCGTCGTCGGCGGCGGCGGCGCCCACTTGTGTCCGAGTATTGGGTTCTGTCGTTAGCCATCAGCCTCCTATCTATGGGGTGGGTGCTTATGTCTGATGTGGCTGTTAAGTCCTAGTCTGTGGTGGAAGAGTCGCGGACAGTGTTCACAAGGGAGGGTAGGTGGTGGGCGGGGCTGTTCTAATCGCTCTCTCCTTCTTCTCCTCCTAGCCTCCTCATTTTGTCTCCTCCTCTCCTCGAAGTCCACTGTGCCATAGTGTACTGAACTCCTCCAGGTTTTCCTGTCCCTGGCTGTTTCTTCCCATGAGGAAGGATCGATGTCAGTTAGAGCCAGGGTGCGCTTTATTTGATCTTTATAGCACATTTTTGGGGCTCCTCGTGGTCTGGTGTCCTGGGTCAGTTCTCCGTAGAATATTTTCTTTGGGAGCCTAGATGGATCCATCCTATGCACGTGTCCTATCCAGCGGAGGCGGTGGTGGATGATGGTGGCCTCCACGCTGGTCAGCGAGGCACGTTCTAAGACTTCAATGTTGGTGGTGTGGCTCTCCCAGGGGATTTTCAAGATCTGCCTCAGTTTCATTTGTTGGAAGCGTTCTAGGTTTTTAATATCGTTTCTATATAGCGTCCATGTTTCACATGCATACAGGAGCGTGGAGAGGACTACTGCCCTGAACACCATTATTTTGGTGGTCATTGTCAGTGCGTGGTTGTTAAATACGCGGCAGTTGAGTCGGCCAAAGGCGGAGTGGGCTGCCCTGATCCTGTTCTCCACGTCCTTTTTGCTTGTGGGAGCTGATGTTAGGATGCTCCCTAGGTAGGAGAACTGGTCCACCTGTTCTAACGGTTGGTCATTCACTGTGGTATTGAAGTTTGGGAGCATCAGTCCTGGTGGATGTTGGACGAGGGTCTTGGTTTTATCTGTGTTGACTTGCATCCCAAAACGTTCGTAGGTAGAGTTGTATGCATCAGCTAACGACTGCAGGTCCTCTGCCGTCTGACCTGGGGTGGCATTGTCGTCAGCATACTGCAGTTCTCGCACTGCACACAAGGTGGTCTTGGTTCTGGCGCGGAGTCTGGCGAGGTTGAAAGCGCCTCCATCCATGCGGAAACGTAGGTCGACTGAGGGTGTGTCTGGGGGAATCTCGTTGAGCATTGCTGCGGTCTATAGCGAGAAACACGTTGGGGCCAGAACACAGCCCTGCTTCAGGCCGCCGTTGATGGGGAATGGGTCTGAAAGAGAGTTCTGGTGGCAGACTCTCCCAACCATTCCGTCATGGAGGGCACGCACCAGCTTGACAAAATCGGGTGGGCAGCCATATCTTTTGAGGACAGCCCACATGGCAGGTCGAGGTACTTTGTCGAAGGCCTTTTTCAAATCCCAGAAGATGAACATTATGGGCTGTTGTTGTTCGAGGCTCTTCTCTTGCAGTTGTCACGCACAGAAGATCATGTCTATGGTCCCGCGGGCAGGTCGAAAGCCGCACTGGGACTCTGGCAGGACGTCTTCTGCGAGAATAAGGAGGCAGTCAAGGAGAATCCGAGCGAAAATCTTACTTGCGATGCTTAGTAGTGATATTCCCCGGTAGTTGTTACAGTTCTCCCTGTCTCCCTTCTTGAAGATGGTAACGATGTTTGCATCGCGGAAGTCACTGGGGACGGTCTTGGTCTCCCATATTTTCAGTATAAGGAGCATCAAATGGTTCCTCAAACCGGGGCCACCGTGAGTGAGCAGCTCCAACGGGATGTTGTCTGGCCCTGGGGCTTTGCCGGGCTTCATGCGCTGCAGGGCCTTGTTGAAGTCATGGATGGAGGGTGGTAGTGCCATCCAGTGATGGACGGGATGCTGCGGGGTCATTTGCAGGAGATCGTCTGGGGTGTCTGCTTGGTCATTGAGGAGGTTCTCAAAGTGAGACCTCCACCTGGCCAGGATGCCCTCGCTGTCGATGATGGTCGTGGCCCCATCCGCGTCCTTCAGGCTGCCCACTGATGACCGTGTGGGACCGAATATTTCCTTTGTTGCTGCATAGAAGCTGCGTAGGTCACGTTGGTCAGCGAAACTCTGTATTTCTGCAGCTTTTCTTTGCCACCAGGTGTTCTGGGCTTCACGGATCCCTCTTTGGCAACCAGCTTCAGCCACCTTGTGAGCACATTTGTTAGCTGCTGTTGGTTGGTTTTCCATAGTCAGGCGTGCTTGTCGTTTGGTTTCAATGAGAAGAGAGATGGTAGCATCATTCTCATCAAACCAATCCTGCCGTTTCTTGGTGGTGTAGCCTAGTGTTTCCTCCGCGGCACGGGCCATGGCGTTTCTGAGGGTGGTCCAGTGGTGCTCAACAGTGGCCTGACCCACGGGGTCTGCGAGGTGTTGTTCGCAGGCCTCCTTGTAGTTCTGTGCCACCTGTGGGTTGCGGAGCTTACTACAATCAAAGCGTTGGTATGGTACGCTGTCAGGTGCCCTTCTGGGTGGTCGTAGGGTCGTCACGGAGAGTCGGGAGATGAGGAGTCTGTGGTCCGTCAAGCAGTCGTCCGCTCCGGGCATGGATCGGGTGATGCGGTCGTCTCCTCGGTCTCTGGCTCTGGTCAGGACGTAGTCCAGGGTGTGCCAGTGTTTAGACCGTGGGTGTCTCCATGTGGTCTTTTGTCGTTTTGGTAACTGGAAGATGGTGTTGGTTACCACAAGTTGGTGTTCTGCACACAGACCCAGTAGGAGTTGGCCATTGGCGTTGTAATTTCCAATGCCATGGCGGCCGATGATTCCCTCCCACAGGCGATGGTCTTTGCCTATAACAAAAGGAAAGGGTTATTTGCATACCTTGTTCATGCTTCACAATTAATTTCTGTGGAAATCTTCTTGCTGTCTTTCTTCATCATCTTGAGGGCCATTGTCACAATGTTTCAATGCAGCAAAAATGTCTTTGTGATGAACAGTAGCAAACACGACCTCATAAAGAACAGTTTTGGAGATGCTTCTACGAGGGCTGCATGGAGAGTAGAAGAGTTTGGTCCTGAGCCAGGGATGGTTGCGAGCTAATGCGAAACAAAATGGGGTAAAAATCACATGAACATGGCATGAAAACTGCGTGGGTGGGGTATGGGCACCAGATGACTGATTTTTGTGTATTGTGTGCCAGTATTATTGGTGCTTACCCACATAATTTGCCCATATGGTGCAATGCTCATAACCCAATTCAAATTTGTATTCTCGTATCTCAATTTGCTCATATTCAGAGTTACAGACTGTAATCATAAACCCGAGACCTTACGTACTACTGTATATTGAAGGGGAAGAAAACAGGAATTTTTTTATTTTAACGATTACCATCGCCATTCTAAGCTTTTGGAGATAAAAGTTATGTGAGTACAAAAATAACAAATTTTATTAAAATTTCAATTTTGATAAGTAGTAGGTTGGCCACGGCACCAGCCACCTGTTGAGATACTACCGATAGAGAGTTGTTGGGTTCTTTGACTGGCCAGACAGTACTACATTGAAACCTTCTCTTTGGTTAGGGCTCATTTTCCCTTTGCCTACACATACATAGAATAGTCTGGCCTATTCTTTACATATTCTCCTGTGTCCTCATACACCAACAACAATGAGATTACCAAGCAAGTCTTATTTCCTCAACAGGTTAACTTTTGTACCGTAATTGTTCAGTGGCTACTTTCCTCTTGGTTAGGGTAGAAGAGACTCTTTAGCTATGGTAAAGAGCTCTTCTTGGAGAAGGACACTCCAAAATCAAACCATTGTTCTCTTGTCTTCTGTAGTGCCATAGCCTCTGTACCATGGTCTTCCACTGCCTTGGGATAGAGTTGCGTTGCTTGATGTTACACTCAAGCACACTATTCTATCTTATTTCTCTTTCTTATGTTTTTTTTTAAGTTTATTTAGTTTATATATGCAAGGTTTATTTTAATGTTGTTACTGTTCTTAAAATAATTTATTTTAATTGTTAGTTACTTTTCTGTAGTTTATTTGTTTCCCTATTTCCTTTCCTCACTGGGCTATTTTCCCTGTTGGAGCCCTTGGGCTTATAGCATCCTGCTTTTCCAACTAGGATTGTAGCTTAGAAAGCAGTAATGATAATATGAAAGTTGCGATTTTAAGTTTGTCAAGTCGGTAGCCTGATGGTTTAAGTATAGTAACTTCCAGATAAGTATTTAGATAATAAATTCCATTATTAAAATTCCTTTTTGTATGTTAATGTGGGTAGTCTAGTCACCGATAATCATGCCCTAAGAAAATTTAAGTTCTGTAAAAACAGTATTAAATACTAATTTGAATAATACAAACCCTTTAGGAAGTGAATCTAAACTTTACTGTGTGAATTGAGCACTCGCTTATCAGATATTTATGTACTACAATCATAGACTATGCTAGGTGGGCTAAGCATTGTAAATCATAGCTTAGGGAAGTTTATTTATCAATACTTGTTTATTATATGTTGGGAGATGAAACAATCATTTATTTGTTCAACAGTTTACAGTATATGCTTATTTCTTTTATGCTTTGAACAAATTTCAGTACATTACTGTAGAGTAATTTTACCATAAGTAAAAGAGGGTAGGCTTATACCGAGGGAAGGTATTAATATGTAGTGTTAACTTTATTAGTTGTTCAATAGTATGCACCTGGGGCTCTAAACTTGATACCCATAAACAGTTGGGCACTACTTTGTAAACTATTTTAATTCGATGAAAAAATTACATAAAATTATTTCAAATATTTAACTACAGTGAACCCTCGCTACTTCGCGGTTCGACCATCGCGGATTCACCACTTCGCGGATTTTTTTCATAACGCATGTATATACTGTACACATATCGCGGATTTTCCGGAACTTTCGAAAATACCGCGATATATGAAGACCCCAAATACGTATTTCGTTAATTTCATTAATACTGTAATTAGTAATATCTGCTCTTACTGATGGTTCATTGCATTACATATGACATATAATTCAGTACAGAAAGAAATAAAACATGAAAAGAGAATGTGATCATACGATAATTCAGTATACAGTACTGTATGTAGTAAAATTAAATCGAACATGAAATGCAAATCAGATGCAGTCATACCGTATTTGAATGGTGTAAGGCTGCTGATGGCTACTACTACAAATGTAATGGATGTGCATCATTTCCATGAATCTTTTGTATGTATACGTACGTAGTACTGCATCCAATAATATTCTTTGTTGCAAAAATCACATCTCGAATAAGCGTACATATCCTACAACAAAACAAGCGTAAAATAGCGTACGTAAAGCTGTATACGTAGTACCTTGTATTAGAATTGGTAACTACTACGTAGCATGTAAGACGGATTGTGATTGGTTCAAGTGCTGATAGATGACGAATCAGAACCCAAGTTTTGAAATCTAGCCTGTGATTGGTGTTTTGACTGCTTCTCCAACCTGCAGCATCTTTTCGCGGCCACTTCGTTCGCCGCTCTCTCGCTGGGTAGATGCTGCTACGTTATTGTGAACTTTAATCTGTGCTGTGCGTGACTGTTTTAAGTTGAACTTTTTGTTGAACTTTCTGTTTAACCCCTACTGTACAATAGCTCCCAAGCGTTCTGCTTCTGCTAAGGCTGGTAGTGAGCCTAAACTCCACCGAAAGATGATGACGATTGCTGAGAAGGTGACGCTTCTCGATATGTTAAAAGAAGGCAGAAGTTACGCGGCCGCAGCCCGCCATTTTGGAGTGAACGAATCCACCGTTTGCTACATCAAGAAGGACGAGTCGAACATTAGAAAGACGGCTACCATCACCTTTAGCAGATCAGCGAAGCGAGTCGTTACCACGCATAATAAAACGATCGTACGCATGGAAGGTTCTTTAGCAGTCTGGATTGCCGACTGCCGGAAGAAGAACATAGCCTTGGATACGAACACCATCCGAACCAAGGCTTTGGGCTTGTATGAGAATTTTGCGGCAAAGGAACCTCAAGACAACGATGGGGACCATGCTGAAGATGATGATGATATAGATGAACCTCAACCAGGGACATCCACTGATTCCCAGCCTCAGAAACGTTTTTCCGCCAGCAAAGGATGGTTCGCGGTTTCAGAAACGCTTCGGCCTGAAAAGCGTTTCCCTGCATGGCGAGGCTGCTTCCGCTGACACTGCCGCTGCTGAAACTTACGCGAACGAGACATTCAAGAACATTATCGCTGAAGGTGGATACAAACTGGAACAAGTGTTTAATATGGATGAGACCGGCTTGTTTTGGAAGAGAATGCCGTCGCGAACTTTCCTGTTCAAAGAAGAAGCCAAAGCCTCTGGCTTTTAAGCATTCAAAGATCGTGTTACCCTCGTGATGTGTGGCAATGCTGCTGGATTTTTGCTAAAGCCGGGGCTTATTTAAAAGTCGAAAAATCCTCGCGCTTTGAAAAATAAAAATAAGAATCTCCTTCCCGTGTACTGGATGCATAATCAAAAAGCATGGATTACGAAGATGCTGACCTCCAACTGGTTCCACCAGTGTTTTATCCCGCAAGTCAGCAAATATCTCGTAGAGAAGGGCTTGCCATTTAAGATCCTTCTCCTTATAGATAACGCTGGTGGACACGCAACTGATCTGTCGCATGAGGGCATTCAGGTTGAGTTCCTGCCACCCAACACCACGTCATTAATTCAACCGATGGACCAGGGGGTTATCAGGGCGTTCAAGGCCCTCTACACGAAGAATACCTTGGCGGACCTTGTTGCGTGTGTGGATGCTGCCCAAGAAGATGAAGATGAAAATTTCAATTTGAAGGCGTACTGGCGGAAGTACATAATAGCCACGTGCCTGCAGAACATCCAGAAGGCACTGCAAGAAATGAAACCTGCTGCTGTCAATGCGAGCTGGAAGAAGTTGTGGCCCCAGATTGTTTACGACGACGAGGGATTTACACCGTCTGAGATTCAACACTCTGCAATACGCAAATCTGTGCAGTTGGCTGCGATAATTGGAGGTGACGGGTTTGGCAACATGACGACTGAAGACGTCAACGAGTTGTTGGACTGCCATTCCCAGCCGCTAACTGACGCAGACCTAGAAGACCTGACGAAATCGGCCTGTGAAGAAGACAGTGAAACGCAGGAAGAGACCCAAGAAAATGTCGAAGAAACGGGCTTAACATTAGAACGGCTTGCCAAGGTCTGCAACCATGTGAAGGAGGTGAAAGAAATGTCGCAAGAGTGGGACGAGTATATGGTTCGGTCTATGCAATTCTGCAACAAGATCGATGACATCATAACTCCCTACAGGATGCTCTTCGAGCGAAAAAAGAAGCAGCGGCAGCAACTTCCGATCACAATGTTCTTCCAGCCTTGCAAAAAGGAGCCAGTTCCTCCTGCTACTACGCCTTCGGAAGAAATTGAAGAAGTTGAAGAGGTGTCCCAGGAAAAGACACCTCCGTCTGAAGAGACGTAAAATACTATCATTGGCTGCACAGTAGAAGACATCATCAGCTTCATCATCATCATTTCTACTGTGCAGTAAATTCATCGCCATCATCATTCAAGTTTTTCTTCAACTTCTTTCGTGGTGAGTACAGTAACAATCTTTATTTTTTTATACATGTTTTATTTTAATATTCTAACATTTTAATATTTGTGCCTGTTTTAGTTTAGTATGCATTAAGTTAAAGGGAAGGTTTTAAAAGTCTGAATATACATGTTATAACCTATCATATTTTTTTGTTTAAAATTTACATTTACGTACGTAAAACAATCTCTCTCTCTCTCTCTCTCTCTCTCTCTCTCTCTCTCTCTCTCTCTCTCTCTCTCTCTCTCTCTCTCGTAAATTGTTTTCCTGCTTTGCTACGTATGTACTGTATGATTTTATATAGATACGGTAAATAATATTTGTAATAACATATTTTTTTTAAAGGCTTTTACTGTAATATCATTATTTATCACTTCCATCATGCGCGTTAAATGCCTTCGTTTGTTTATTACGATCGAAGATGGAGCGTACTTTATGACGCCGCCGAAAGAAAAACATTTCATTTGGAAGTCCTAAGAAAAATTAAGTAAAACATTGGTAATAACAAAATCAACATACTGTACTAAATAATCAATATAATCAATGCAAAAACTAACCTATACACAGATGTGTAAATGCGTTTGTTTCTTCATTATGATCAGAGATAAACGTAAACAAAACATTGGTTGCCATTTATTATCGTGCTTTTTGGCGTCATTAGGAAACACATGACATAAAATCGCCTTTAATATTTGTGCCTGTTTTAGTTTAGGGTACTGTAGTACATGCATTAAGTGTTCTGTACATTAAAGGGTAGTTTGTTAACAGTACTACGTACAAGGGAAGGTTTTAAAAGTCTGAATATACATGTTGAATAAATACGTAAATATGGTGTCACTACTTCGCGGATTTTCACCTATCGCGGTCGGGTCTGGAACCTATCTACCGCGATAAACGATGGCTCACTGTATTTTATTTAAAAAACTATCTTTCCGTTAAAAAATAAAATTTGCCTGATAACTGAGACTAATCTGCTAATAAGTTGATTCTTATCATAAAGAAAAATTTCTAATATATGCTAATTTTAACATTTATTTCAATAAGTATGTTTTTATTGTGGATTTATTATATTGCAATGTCATATTTGATATTGCATTGTAGAAATTTTGAATAAAGTTAATCACCCTTATGGTTGCTTTACATCAAGATTTACTCTTCTGTTTTTTAAGGTAAGATTTACTATAAAAATTCCTTGCTTTTTTTGCTTTGCTCAAGTATATGATGTGAAAATCTCCATTGTAACTGTGAGTTCCATCATCAATATTGAGAAGCTTTTGCTTTATAGCTTTTGGAAAACGCAGGCAATTTTTTCAGTGAAAGCGAGGCATATCCAGTCTTAAGTTTTGCAGAGAACTTTAGGTAATTAAGAAAACTAAAGGAAATAAAGTAGTTGTTGAGCATATGCCCTATGCACAGGACAGTGTGTTTGGAGTACTGTAATACAGCACAGTATATAGTATTTATACATACACAGTAGGTTGGTACAGTAATCACTTTTCTGCTGAGCAATTTCTTATGCTATTGCTTTTATCTTCCCATTCCTTCAGTAGCCTTTTCTTAAACCATCTTTCTCATTCTATTCTTTCCTATAGCAGCATTCTTCTAGTATTAATGCACTGGTTTCTTTCAAAGCGTCCCATTTCTACCATTTTACCATGGTACTGTATCTAGATCTGGTAGAACTTAAAGCTGATGTTTTTATTTCATTATTTTTTCATTTAAAGTACAGTGTAATTTCTTCCATTCTTTGAGCTGAGCATGGGGTGCGCACATGTGTGATCTAACTGCGGCATGTTGTATTGCAGAGATGCAGCAAGTGACGCCCACCATGTTACGACGCCTCCATCCAGCAAGAGGGTGAGGGTAGAGTGTGAGGTGGGTGGTATTGTTGGGGTTTGCAATCCTACGGCTACTGCTACTTCTACTTGTACTAACCTGGATGTTACACCACCCGCTGTTTCCCATAGCCTTCCTTCTACTATTGTCACATCTGCCACTCCTTGTGTGAGTATAGAATGTGGTTATGTGCATGGTTCCTAAGTAAATACTGTACAGTACTGTAGCTGGTCTTATTCTGCCACAAGTATTTGTACGTAATTCTCTTCTCAGGTAACTGCATGAATAGCTTTGCTCTGCTTTCCAAAAAAATATCCCAGTCTGCATCATATAACCATTATTCAAATTAAATTTTTTCATATTAATTGGATAAAAAATTCAGCATTTTTCAATTTAAAGATTTAAACATGTTTTGTATAGTGTTTTTTAAGTTTCATGTTGAATCATACTAAGAATTGGGGAAGGATGTTATTTTAGATTAAACTGTTTCTAAAGGAATATTTTCACATTCAATAGCTATAGCAGTGTAGTAATGCATCTAGTTTATACAGTTTCTTTGTTTATGTTTAAGTATGTTGAATGAGGTCTTAGATTCATCAAATTTAAGTCAAAAAAAATTTAAAAGGCTCTTGGAAAATAGGAAATACAAATTTTGATAATCTTTAATAGGTATATATTATCTTTTCTTTTGTCTTGTAAATAATTTTGATGTCTGTTTGAAGAAAAATTAATTTGAATTTACAAAATTTATGATACCGTGTCTTAAACTATCTTAACCTTTCCGTTCTCAGTATTTTCTTTAGATTCTGGACATCTCAACATTTTCAATGAAAATTATTTTAAAATGTCCATGCTAGATTGATTGAATGTAACTGGTTAGTTTTTTTAATTTACAGAAATTTAACATAATTATTGTTTAAAGATACAATTATAGTTGAAAGAAAATAAGCACCTTTAATCACCATTTTGAAAAAAAACTACAGATAATTAGAAACTACATAAAATTTGGTTTGAGTTCTCAATTTTTGTTCATCAATACAAATTCGTCCATGAAGGTTTTGTCGCCAGAAGAAAGTTTAATTTAAAGATTACTTTAGGCTACAAAGCAGGATGCATGAAATACTATACTGTACACGATATTTAGTTTAAATATGAAACTTGTAAGGTTTTTATTTTTATCTGATGTCCCTTTTCCAGGAGAAGCAGAACATTAAAATTGCTAAGCCCGCTACCATTCGAGAGGTCGAGGACACATGGGATGTACTCCCCCAATCGCCATCTAGAACAACCCCTAAATCGATATTCAAGGAGTCATTTTCATCAAAGATCCGAACGCTGTCCAAATCCCCGGGCTTTAACTTTCACTCAGTCCACGGTGGTGTGAACCGTCGAAGCTTTGATAGAGTTGATCCATTAGGGCAACCAAAAGAGGGTAAAGGGTATCCCCGAACCTACTCTGATCACTCGGTCAAATTAATGCCACTGGAGAAGACTAGGGCTGTGAAGCGTAGGAGCTGTGATGTTCCTCTTGGTGGTGGTGTTAAAAGAGCAGGTAATTTTGAGGAACCAAAACGTGTTGTAAGGCGTAGCAGTTTCGATTGGCGATCTACTGGAAATGAACCAGATGGTGCTGATATGTCTACGTTAGGGCCCCGGGGTATACCTGATGGGGCAGAGTGCAATTTACGGGATGGCATCATGCCCACACCAACAGTAAGCAATCCGTTGGAAGAGCTAGAACAACATTATGATGATATTAAATCAGTTGTAAAGACAATGGAAGCTGAAGTAGACCAAAGTAATGTACAGCAGATGAAAGAAACCTACTTCCCAAATAATTCTGTCACTTCAGAAAATATGAGTTATTCAGAAATGATTCAAAATGCTTACGAACGTATGAAAGTGGAGAGCAAAGATCTGGGGAGCAGTCCATCCCAGAATCTTTCAAAACGATTAGACAAGGAGTTGAAGATCCGTAATCGTCGTAGTAGTGAACACAGGGTTATGAGATCCCCGAGCGAACGTAAAATTGGTACTATAAGACGTCGATCGAGAGAACTGGTGCAGAATGCTGCTAAAAGTATGATTAATGTTGAAGACACTCCTAAAGTACAAGCACATCAGACACCAAAAATGAAGGAACACCTTATTCAAACTCCCGTAAATGGCTCTCTACGAAGGGGAAAACCAAATTCTGTTAAATCTGGTCTTCCTTTCATAGTGCGCTCATTTTCACCTCTACAAAAAGAGGAAGCTTCAGCGAATTGTTCAAATCGCACCGTAGTTGTTAATAAAAGAGTTGATGAAAGTGATCCATCCCGCAGCTTGGTTTCTCACGGTACAAGTCCGTACCATCAACTGAGCAGTCACGAGAGTAGCGAAAACAGCTTAGAATTGAAAGGAAGTCTAAGCATGAATTTATCAAACAGGAGTCTGGATGAAAATTTCATGGATAGTATCGTAGAACTTTTGCCTGGACCCTTGACTCGTAGGAGGTCTAGTCTTCTTTCTTCATTAGTGTCCTCTTTCCCGATTTTAAGTCTGCCATCCTCTGAAAGCCTTAGCAATCTTGACACAACTGGTATTGATAGGAGTGCATTTTCCTCAAAGGACCACATGGACACAAATGAAACAGAAAGTCAGCAATCTCCTACAGAGAACCTGGACAATCAATCTCCAGTAAAAATTCTACCACGAGTGATTTTTTCCGGTAAAGGAGATTCGGAGGAAGAGGAACAGTGGATATCAGCGGCTGAATTCAGTTATGGAGAGAAAGAGGAACAACAAGAAGCCTTTACAATCGAGGGAAACCATGGAAGACCTTCACTGGCTGCTTTGATGAAGCAGAAAAAAGTTACTGCTAATGTGCAACTTTTCAATAACTTACACACTGTTTCACCTATTCATCAGCGTAATTTGCGAATTCAGGCTACCACACCCCAGCAAAGCATTCCACCTCGCAGTTCAAATTCTGAAAGGCGCAATGTTAGGTTGAGCTATTCAAAAAGCATGAACCATCGAAGCACTTTGACCCCAAGGGAGTTGATAAAAGCAAGACAGAGGTCCTTCCAGTTTGACAGGTCTCCCATTAATTTAGCCAAAATTGCAGTAGTTTCACCCTTGAAGGAAAGCACTTGGATTAATGTTCAACAAGAGCATGCCCACGAAGTACCAAAGGCTTTCAAGGGTGAAGCCACAATTCCGCCTGCACCAGCTTATACCGATAGAATTTTTAAACCGCCTGTTGCACCAGTGACCCCCGTTCGACCTTTCAATCAACTCAAGATCTTCGGGAAGAACGCCGAGTCCCCTCCAAAACTTCCTCCTCGATGCGGTGGTGTAAAACCTTCACCCATTAGAGTACAATACAGGTAAATATCGTAACTGAGTGCAGTATTTTACATTTTAAATCTCTCTCAGTCACATAATCATTCCATTTCTGAAGTTTGTTGGCATACATAATGGTTACTTATTGATACTTTTTCATGCTCATTTATATCATTGATCATTAGAGTTCAAGTTTTCTTCCATGGACTGTTCTGTCATTATTCAACTCTTACATATTATAGGTCTAGTTTTCATTTTTTTAAATAAAAGACATTACATCTGTTGATATTCTGTATTCATATGCATTATTTTATGCTAAGGTATTTTTGTTTCATGCAGTTAGATCAGAAATTACTGTACTGCAGTACAGGTTTGAAAGATACTGCAAAGTACGCGTTACTATAGTTCAGTTTGACGGATTTTAAGTTAAACTATTTTTCTTTCCTTTTTTTTTGTTACTAAAATATTACTTATATTTAGTGCCATATCAAAAATTCTCCTGTTTTGGGTTTTTGTAATTTTGATATTTTTTATTAGGTATACCTTTTAATTATTTAATGTGAATAAAGCTTCAAGTAAATATTTGTTGATATCATTGGTACATCATATTTAAAAGGTATTGTACTCATTACAGTTTGTTTTATTTGTAGAGTTGAAAAGTCTTCCACTCGTTGAGCACATACCATATATACTCGTGTAATGTTCGACCCCCCTATTTTGCCTTCAAAATCATGAATTCATCATAAACCTCATGTAATGTTCGAGTCTTGATTTTGGCAGTAGGCTAAAGGTTATGCCTCAATGGTCTTTTATTTCCAGCATACCATAATTACCAACAAAGTAGGGGTTATGCCTAAGTGCGACAAACAATTGTATAAAACAAATCGGAACAACAACTAAATACTAACATCTGTTTACAATAACAATTGAGTTTTCAGCGTACATTTTCTAGCGAACACTTTAGTTGCGAACAGCCGATTATCAGCACCGGCTAATAGCCATAAAAACCAAGCAAGCGCTACAAGTAGCAAACAAAATTAGTTAATCGTTTTGCGTAGCAAATTACCATTACCGGTAATTGTTGGTAATTACGGTAATTATAATTACCCGTTATGCTGATCCTTTTTTTTCATCACAGTATATATGAATAAGAATTTACTCATAACCCGTCAAGATGTCAACCAAGAAATATGAAAAATTTGTTGCAAAATTCAAGCTTCAAGTTATTACAGCCGCTGAAAGGACAAATAACGTTCAAGCCGCAAAAATGTTTGGAGTTACCGAAACTACCGTTCGAACTTTGAGGAAAAAAATGTGGATTCAATAAAAAAAAAATGTTGGGGTTTATTATTAATATCAATTACCGTATATTTGCGCGTATAAGACGACCCTATATTCCAAAATTTAACCATTAAAAATGGGGGGTCGTCTTATACTACCGTTATAAATATCACACCTTGAATTCTGTCTGGTTTATCAGTAGGTTAGTCTAGGTTGAGGTGCGATAACCACCGACACACATGAAATGATTTACATTGATATATAAATGTATAATGAAAGTAATGAAACTACTTTTACCCTATATATTATTGACATATCTACAAAAATGGCTTAAATGATAAATTTGAGGAATAATTCCAACTTTTAACCATACGAGCACAGCTGAGAAAATGTAAACATCGAGTATTGGTTGCATTGTTAGCAACTTTTTCTCTTGCTAACCTTTCAGTAATTTTATTGCTACTGTTAATTACAATAATAATAACATATAGGATATCATATTTACTTATTTAAAAATTATTATTTTTTCATTAACCATATCACGTTATAACATACGCAAGTAATGTTCGCGTAGGCCTAGCTTATGTTTACCTACCGGTGGGGCAGAATTTTTTACTTTTTCAAATATATATCTCGTGTAATGTTCGACCCTTACTTTTTTAACTGAAAAATAGGCCTTCAAATATCGAACATTACACGAGAATATACGGTATATGATAATTTCTGCAGTATATTAATTTGCTAAAGTAAATAATAGAACGAATCACCTTAGTTGATTTTTTATAAAAGTGAATACAGTAATGGGTTGTCCAATCATTGTTGTAACCACTTTGGAAATGCAAGTCATTGAATGTGGTCACTCGTTTTGGGAAACCACCACCTGTCAGGCTTAACGGAAGAAAATGTCATACAGTATTCAGTAGGTGAATATCAAATTTTAAATATTTAACTTAGCCGGTGAATATATAATAGCTGCAACTCTGTTGCTCGACAGACACATACATAAAAAACTCGCGAGCGATCGCTATGCAGGTTGCGGGTGTGCCCACCAGCGCCAACTGTCGGCCAGATACCACTCGGATGTAAACAAAACCTTCAATTTCTTCTCTGTCGACGTGTCGACGAGACGTGCTTTTGCTCGCTGTGGAACCTGGAGTTTTTCCCATCATATTTGGTGAAGTACTTTAGTTTGGTTTGAGCTTTCGCAGTACAGGTGTTTTTCTTCAAATAAATCCTTGAACTCTTTTTTGAATCGGATTGGTTGTTGATGACTTGGATCGTTTTTTGGAGTTCCCTTGACTAATTCAAAATGGCTGACCCTTCTCAAGTTACCAAGTTTCGAAAGTGTAATGCTAGGGACTGTAATAGGCGTCTTCCAGGGGCTTCTCTCGACCCTCACACTGTTTGTTCCAATTGTCGGGGTAAAACCTGTCAATTGGGAGATCGGTGTGAGGAATGCGTGGGCCTTTCGGAATTCGATTGGCTCGAATACGATAAATATACACGCAGACTAGAGAGAGATAGGGTAAGGAGAAGTTCTTCTAGGTCGGTAGATTTTTCCTCTCCACATGCCCCTGAACCTAATCCTTCCCCTGTAGTGGTTGTTCCTAACCCCCCTCCTAGCACTCAGGAACCGTCTATGCAAGACATGATGCGTGCTATTCATGCCTTGGGGGAGAGAGTTGAGGCTTTAGCAAGTGACCGAAATCAACTCATGGCGGACGTAAAGGAACTCAAGTGCCAAAGTGCCACGGCGGAAAGTGTCAAAGTGACTAGTGTTACGCAAAGTATTGTGAACAGTGTTGCGACCGAGGGTTCGTCTGTTCGTGCCTGTCGTCCACCTAGTCCGGGACCTCTTGCAAGCTCCCAAGCCCAGGGGAGAAGCAATGTCGTACGACTTATGGGTTCGAGAGGCCTTGATCAGCGAACAGACGTTCCCTCTTTGGTATCAGGCGCATCTCGTCAAGATCGCCCCTACCATAAGACGAGAGAGCCCATTTTTACCTCGTCGTCCGAAGGTGTTTCACGTAAGAAACCTTGGACCAAGGTCTCTAGACCTTTAAAACGTAAGTCGGTCCCTTCAGGACAAGTCCAACGTCCCGGTTGTAGCCACTGGGACAGTTCGGACCCGTTGCCGTCATCTGATGACTGCTCGCCGCCTAAGAGAGGCAAAGTTGTGCCGTCTCATTCGCTAACCCCGTCTGTTACCGCACCTGCTTCCGTAGACCCTAAATGGGTGTTACTGCAAGACATGCAGTCCAAGCTTGCGTCCTTGATGGAGGACTTCAACGCTGAGAAGGTTTCCGTTGAACCTACTGGCCATCAGCCATCCAAGCGTTCTGTTATGCGTCCTGTTGACGTGGATGTATCTTTCTCGCGTCAACCAGTTGGGGTTGTACCTCCACCGATGCGACCCAGTGTGGATTTCCAGCCGCACGTTGACGTTAGGCAACGCACTGATGCGATTGGTGACGTTCAGGACGTTCACCAACCATCAGAGTTGACTTATTTTGACGCGGTGCGTCAACCTCCGCAACCCGGTATGGTGTTGACTGCACAACCCAGACGGTCTAAACAGTCTTGGGTGGACGCTGTGCGTCCTCGCGCACCTGTTGTTGTTGACAGTTCCCAGACTGTTCAGCAGTTTCAGGACGCTGCGTCCTGCTCCGTCACGTATGCACCAGTGCGACCGGACTCTGCTAGTCAAACGTTGCCTACACCTTTGCAGTTTTCTCATCAGTTATCGGATGAGGAACGGTCAGATGAGGACGTTGCTGAACCACAGCCTGAGGATCAGCCTTCAGAATTAGATGAGCCTAAAGCAGTTCAACCATCTTTGGACTTTAGAAAAGTCATGGTTGTTTTTAAAGAGTTGTTCCCTGATCACTTTATTTCTGTGGCTCCTCGTTCGCCGCCGTCCGAGTTTGTTTTAGGCGTTCCTGCTACCATGCCTGCCTTTACGAAACTCGTTCTCTCTCGCTCATCCAAGAGAGCTTTACGGCTGTTAGGCGATTGGTTAGAGACCAAGAGGAGTTTAGGGAAGACGGCATTTGCCTTCCCCCCATCTAAACTCTCGTCTAGATCGAGCGTCTGGTATGCCACGGGAGAAGTTCTCGGCTTGGGAGTTCCTGCCTCTGCCCAGGGCGACTTCTCAAGTCTTGTAGACTCTCCCCGCCGCCTTGCCATGAGACGCTCGAAGATTAGTTGGTCTCCCTCGGACCTGGACCACCTTCTTAAAGGCATATTTAGGGCGTTTGAAGTCTTTAACTTCCTGGACTGGTGTTTGGGAGCCCTGAGTAGGAAATTCTCATCTGCCGATAGGGATGTTTCCTTACTCATTATGTCCTGCATGGACAAGGCCGTCCGCGATGGGTCCAACGAGCTTGCCGCTTCATTCACGTCCGGAGTCCTTAAGAAACGAGAGTCTCTGTGCTCTTTTCTGTCAGCAGGAGTGACGCCATGCCAAAGATCTGAGCTACTCTT
This sequence comes from Palaemon carinicauda, assembly GCF_036898095.1. Taxonomy (NCBI): domain Eukaryota; kingdom Metazoa; phylum Arthropoda; class Malacostraca; order Decapoda; family Palaemonidae; genus Palaemon; species Palaemon carinicauda. Next base: position 14,976,144 of record NC_090734.1, read on the forward strand.
TGCGCCCTTGTCTAAGTGCTTGTTTCCTGAAGTCTTGGTTAAGGAAATTGCCTTGTCTTTAGTGCAGAAGGACACCCATGATTTAGTTGCGTCCTCGGCTCGCAAAGCTCCCCCTTTGCCTGCCTTGTCTGCTAGACCTAGGATAGACACTCCAGCGTCCAGGTTTATCCCGCCCTTTCGTGGCAGAGCCTCCAGCAGGGGAGGTGCTCGTGCCGAAGGGAAGAGAGGAAAGAGGAAAGGATCCAAGTCCTCTCGGGGCAGGGTCTGACTGCCCGCAACTTCAGACAGCAGTAGGTGCCAGACTCAAGAACTTCTGGCAAGCCTGGGAGAAGAGAGGCGCAGATCAACAATCTGTGAGGTTGCTCAGAGAGGGGTACAAAATCCCTTTTGTACGCAGACCTCCTCTAGCGACGTCCCCCATTGATCTCTCTCCCAGGTACCGAGAGGAAGCAAAGAGACAAGCCCTGAAACTGGAAGTGTCTCTTTTGCTAGAGAAGGGAGCGGTGGTCAAAGTCTCGGACCTTCAATCACCGGGGTTTTACAACCGTCTCTTCCTAGTATCAAAGAAGACAGGAGGTTGGAGACCGGTGCTAGACGTCAGTGCTCTGAATGTCTTTGTCACAAAGACGAAGTTTACCATGGAGACCACAAAGTCAGTCCTAGCAGCGGTCAGAAAGGGAGACTGGATGGTCTCTCTAGACCTAAGGGACGCTTACTTCCACATCCCCATTCACTCAGACTCCCAACCTTTTCTGAGATTCGTCTTCGACGATGTAGTATACCAGTTTTGGGCCCTGTGCTTTGGCCTAAGCACAGCTCCTCTCGTGTTTACGAGGCTTATGAGGAATGTGGCAAAATTCCTCCATTTATCGGACATCCGAGCCTCCCTTTATTTGGACGACTGGCTTCTCAGAGCCTCTTCCAGTCATCGCTGTCTGAAGGATCTCAATTGGACTCTAGATCTGACCAAGGAATTGGGACTCCTAGTCAACTTGGAAAAGTCACAGCTGGTCCCATCCCAAACTATTCTGTATTTAGGGATGGAGATTCACAGTCAAGTTTTTCGGGCTTTTCCGTCGGTCCCCAGAATAGATCAAGCCCTTCTTGTCATCCAGAAGATGTTGAGGAAGGAACGCTGCTCAGTCAGGCTTTGGATGAGTCTGGTAGAAACGCTGTCATCCCTGGAGCAATTTGTCTCGCTAGGAAGGCTACACCTCCGACCTCTACAATTCCATCTGGCTTTTCACTGGAAAAAGGACAAGACGCTAGAGGCGGTCTCGATCCCGATTTCCGAAAAGATAAAGACTTGTCTGACTTGGTGGAAAGACAATATCAGTCTACGAGAGGGTCTTCCCCTAGCAGTTCAGAAACCCAACCACGTTCTCTTCTCGGACGCATCGGACTTGGGCTGGGGCGCGACGCTGGACGGTCGGGAATGCTCAGGTCTGTGGAACTCGAGTCAGAGGAGCATGCATATCAACAGCAAGGAGCTTTTGGCAGTTCATCTGGCCTTGATAAGCTTCGAGAATCTCCTTCGAGGCAAGGTGGTGGAGGTCAACTCGGACAACACCACGGCCTTGGCGTACATTTCCAAACAGGGAGGTACCCACTCATTGACTCTGTACGAGATCGCAAGGGACCTGCTCATCTGGTCAAAAGATCGAGGCATCTCCCTAGTAACGAGGTTCATCCAGGGCGACTTGAACGTCCTAGCAGATTGTCTCAGTCGGAAAGGACAAGTAATTCCAACCGAATGGACCCTCCACAAGGATGTGTGCAAGAGACTTTGGGCGACTTGGGGTCAACCCACCATAGATCTCTTTGCAACCTCGCTGACCAAGAGGCTTCCAATCTATTGCTCTCCAGTCCCAGACCCAGCAGCAATACATATAGATGCCTTCCTCCTAGATTGGTCACACCTAGATCTTTACGCATTCCCACCATTCAAGATTGTCAACAAGGTACTGCAGAAATTCGCCTCTCACGAAGGGACAAGGTTGACGTTAGTTGCTCCCCTCTGGCCCGCGAGAGAATGGTTCACCGAGGTACTTCGATGGCTGGTAGACGTTCCCAGAAGTCTTCCTCTAAGAGTAGACCTTTTACGTCAGCCACACGTAAAGAAGGTACACCAAAGCCTCCACGCTCTTCGTCTGACTGCTTTCAGACTATCGAAAGACTCTCGAGAGCTAGAGGCTTTTCGAAGGAGGCAGCCAGTGCGATTGCTAGAGCGAGGAGAGCGTCTACCATTAGAGTTTACCAATCGAAGTGGGAAGTCTTCCGAGACTGGTGCAAGTCAGTTTCCGTATCCTCGTCCAGTACCTCTGTAGCCCAAATAGCTGATTTTCTCTTATACCTGAGAAAAGTTTGCTCCCTTTCAGCTCCTACGATCAAGGGCTACAGAAGCATGTTGGCCTCGGTCTTCCGGCATAGAGGCTTAGATCTTTCCAACAATAAAGATCTGCAAGACCTCCTTAAGTCTTTTGAGACCTCTAAGGAACGTCGTTTGGCTACACCTGGGTGGAATTTAGACGTGGTCCTAAGATTCCTCATGTCAGACAGGTTTGAGCCTTTACATTCAGCCTCCCTGAAAGATCTCACTCTTAAGACTCTTTTCCTGGTATGCTTGGCCTCGGCTAAAAGAGTCAGTGAGCTTCATGCCTTCAGCAAGAACATCGGGTTTTCGTCAGAAAAAGCTACTTGTTCTCTGCAGCTTGGTTTCCTAGCCAAGAATGAGCTACCTTCTCGTCCTTGGCCTAAATCTTTCGATATTCCTAGCTTATCGGAGATCGTAGGCAATGAACTAGAAAGAGTTTTATGCCCTGTTAGAGCTCTTAAGTTCTACTTAACTCGTACTAAACCTTTACGAGGCCAATCTGAAGCGTTATGGTGTTCGGTTAAGAAACCATCCTTGCCTATGTCAAAGAATGCTTTGTCATATTTTATCAGATTGTTAATACGAGAAGCTCATTCACACTTGAGTGAGGAAGACCGATCTTTGCTTAAGGTTAAGACGCACGAGGTTAGAGCTGTAGCAACTTCCGTGGCCTTTAAGCAAAATAGATCTCTGCAAAGTATCATGGACGCAACCTATTGGAGAAGCAAGTCAGTGTTCGCGTCAGGGGTTTGATGAGGTCCTGTTGTATGGGTTGCAGCCCTTGATACTTCAGCTCCTGGGAGTCTGTCAGCATCCTAAGAGGATCGCTGGGCTCCTTAAGGAAGACAGACTTACAAGGCAGAGTAATCGTCTAAGTCGACTTCCTTACCAGGTACCTATTTATTTTGGTTTTGTTATATTGATAACTGTCAAAATGAAAAAACTCTTAGCTTATACGATGTAAACATATTTAACTCTGGTCTCTACCCACCTCCTTGGGTGTGAATCAGCTATTATATATTCACCGGCTAAGTTAAATATTTAAAAATGATATTTTAATTATAAAATAAATTTTTGAATATACTTACCCGGTGAATATATAAATTAAACGACCCTTCCTTCCTCCCCAATAGAGACGCAGTGGGATGAGAAGAAATTGAAGGTTTTGTTTACATCCGAGAGTGGTATCTGGCCGACAGTTGGCGCTGGTGGGCACACCCGCAACCTGCATAGCGATCGCTCGCGAGTTTTTTATGTATGTGTCTGTCGAGCAACAGAGTTGCAGCTATTATATATTCACCGGGTAAGTATATTCAAAAATTTATTTTATAATTAAAATATCATATTTCTCAGAAACAAAAGAATAAAATCTTAAAAATAGGAAAAGTCAGACAACCATCATAAACTTTATTACGAAAAAGAGCAACTGTACAAAATTGTAGGTACAGGAATATCTGATGTTGAAAGTCTTTAGGACTAACAAAACGTAAAAAGAATTTATGAAACTTCCAATATTGTCTGAACTTAAAATACTGTACCTTCGTTTCTACACGAATACAAGCCTTCGTTTTTTCGTAAGAGTAAGATTCTGATGAAAACTAGAAACAGCCAATGGAGAATTATTGAGGATCTGGGAGCCACTTCCCAGTATCCACCGGTGCCATGAATCTGACAGGGCTCAGAGCCTACATTCCAATTCTGGTCATCGGGCTGCACATACGTGATATAAACGCTCTCCAACCTGTAGACATGTTCAGGGCTGTATGGTTGACACTGGCACCTTTATGAGTAAGGTTGATCCTCACCCTTTGTGTCCAGTGTGTAGAGGGTAATGCTGCACTTTGAACTCCCCTTGTGATGTGTACAGGGAGTGGTCGTCCTCCTCCAAGTATGTAAGATTTCGGAGTAGGAAGAAGAAGAGCTTTAAGCGTGATCTCCCATGGGTTCGTCCTCGAGGTCGGGAAAGTCGGCGAGATTCGACTTCCAAAACTCGTTGTCCCTGCCCTTCTTCAGTGAAATCTTTGAAGGGCAAACCAAAGAAGACCGATGACTTATTGATTCAAGGGCAAGCTCTCAAGGTGGTAGATCTCATTGCTTCCTGTAGAGAAAATGGGAAACCTCCCCTTGCCCAGGAACCCATCTTCAGTTCTGGAAATCCCGGCCGAAGCTCTCCGAGTTTCAGATGAGAAGTGGCCTGGTGCGTCATTGCCTTCTTCACCACCCATGTGCGAGCATCGATTCGTATGACAGAGACTTTGTCATTGAGTTCTCTGCCTGCTCCTCGGGAGTGATGTAAGCAGTTTTTCAGTCATTCAGTGGAAGTTTGCCACCACAGAGACAACGAACCTCAGGCGTGAGATGTCGTAAACATAATCCCTTGATGGCTACCCTTCATTATTTAGTTCCCACATATGCAAAACCAGACCAAAATTTAAATCTTAGTTCCTTCTTACAAATCCTCCCTGTTGAAGTGATACTTGCTAGTGTGCCTTGTACAGTACCTTTGTAGGGGGAATAGTTCTGGCAGTAGTAAAAAGGTTTTACTTGTGTGCAATGGCTCTATTAGCCATATCCTCAAGCTAGTCAAATCCTTATACAGCACAATGTACTATATATAGTGTTAAAGTTTCTTTGTAATGTTCTATTGGTTTTCAGCTTTGCATTCTGCTTATTTATTTAGCTTTTCAGTTTGCTCTCTCAGCCTACCTTTCTGGCCCATTGTATTTGATCCTACTCAAATTTTCAACTCCTTGAAGACCAGCTCCTTTTGTGACAAACTGCACAGAGGTGCTTATTATAGAATTAACTCTGGTATTATTTAATTCTTCTTAATCTTAATTATAGGATGAAAATTAAGAATTAGAACAGTTTAAGGTCCTTTTTATGAATCAGAATTCTTGAGGACAATATTGGTAGTCGTGTGTATGCAATTTAAAATTATTTGTTTTTATGCAAATACAAAATTTCTTCCTTTAGTAGGGTAAATTCTGGCAATAGCCAATGAAAAATTACAGAGATTCGGAAACCATTACCCAGTTTATACAGGTGGTGGGTCTGGCAGCACTCTGAGCCTTCTTTATGATTCTCGCTGTCTAGCTCCAAAGACGTGTACTTGAAGCGCTCACTGGCCAAAAGTTTTTCACATATCTCATTTCATATGAGTGTTGATCTGCGACTAATTCCTTGCATGGGAACAAGTCTCGGGGATGAAAGCGCTCTTCTCACAGTATCCTTGTTTTGGTGAGCAACATGTAAGTCAACATGCGAGCAGGCATATTTGCCCTAACCTGAGAGTGAACTTTTTATGATTTTTAATAGTATTTAATCGACTTAAATATTTTAAGATGAAATTACTGTATTTTTTTTGTAAGTATAGGTTACAACAAAATAACTTTTCATTCAAAGTAAGTATAGGTTACAAAATAACTTTTCATCCAAAGGGTAAAGTCAGTAGTGTACCCAACCTCAGGGGCTGGACTTTGTGATAATTTTAAAAATTAAACTACAATTATCTCAGATGATGTACAGTGATACCTCTGGATACGAAAGTTTCTGCTTACGAAAAATTCAGGATACGAAAAGCGATTCGAAGATTTTTATGCCCCACTATACGAATAAAATTTCAGGATACGAAAACCTTACGAGATCCCAACTCTTCGCCGAGAGTAATTTTAAAAAGCGCGCGCCGCCAGACTTTGAACTTGGGTAGACTCACTTACAGCCTCCCGCTCACCCATTGGTTATCTCCCTACTCAGATGCTAGCTGACGCCATAAGATCCTGCTTTCCTATTGGTCGGCAACTATCCCAGCTTGCTTACGCACGGGCGTTCATCTCTCTCTCTCTCTCTCTTTTCGTTCCGACCGCGGTATCGTTAACAGACATTGTGTGCTTTCGCTTGTTTGACATAGTGTTAAATACAGTACATTCGTACGCCACGTGTTATCGTTATTAAACATTCGTTACCGTGCACTGTACTGTATTAGTGTTTACTATACATAGTACTGTATATAACGTACGTAGTGAATTATATTACGTATTACTGTAGCCATGGGTCCCAAGAATGTTGCCGAAGGAAAGAAGAAGACGATGCTCTCGATGGAGACGAAACTTGAAATCGTAAAAAAGTACGAGTCTGGCATGCGTTTAAGTGCGATCGCCAAGGAGTATGGCCGGAATCCATCTACGATAGGCACCATCCTGAAGCAGAAGGCGGCCATCAAAGCAGCGGCACCTTCTAAGGGCGTCGCTATGTTCTCCAACAAGAGAACCCACGTGCATGACGAGATGGAGAGGCTGCTTCTTGTGTGGATCAAAGACAAAGAGATCTCAAGAGACACCATCACTGAGACTACAATTTGCCAGAAGGCCTCCCCCATTTTCGGTGATATTGTGCATTCTCAGGCCAAAGAAGGGGCAGGAGAAGGAACATCCCAGCAGGAACCCCCAGAGTTCAAGGCTTCTCGGGAGTGGTTCGAGAAATTCAAGAAAAGGACTGGCATTCATTCAGTGGTACGGCATGGGGAGGCAGCCAGCTCGGACACAAAGGCCGCCGAAACTTTTGTTAAAACGTTTGATGAGTTGACTCTGCAGAAAGGCTACAGTTCGCAGCAAGTTTTCAATTGCGACGAAACTAGGCTTTTCTGGAAGAAAATGCCTCGTCGGACGTTCATCACGGCGGAGAAGAGGCTACCCGGACATAAGCCTATGAAGGACCCTTGGTTTTGTGCAAACACCAGTGGGGACTGCAAGATAAAGCCCCTGCTGGTGTACCATTCAGAAAATCCCCCAGCCTTCAAAGCCCACAAAGTCATCAAGGAGAACCTTCCCGTGATGTGGAGGGCGAATGCTAAAGCCTGGGTAACGAGGCAACTTTTCATTGATTGGGTGAATGTCTGCTTCGGTCCGACTGTCCGAAAATATTTGGAAGAAAAGCGCCTCCCTATGAAATGTCTGCTGGTGTTGGACAATGCTCCAGCTCACCCTCCTGGCCTCGAGGAATATCTTCTGGCCGAGTATTCCTTCATAAAGGTCTTATATCTACTGCCTAACACCACCCCTCTCCTCCAGCCCATGGACCAGCAAGTTATTTCAAATTTTAAAAAATTGTACACGAAGCATCTCTTCCAGAGATGTTTCCAAGTCACAGAGAGTACAAACCTCACTCTGCGTGAATTCTGGAAAGATCACTTTAATATCGTGATATGCCTCAAACTCATTGATCTCGCTTGGCAGGAAGTTTCGAGGCGTACCCTGAACTCATCTTGGAGGAAGCTGTAGCCTGATTCTGTCTCTGCACGAGACTTCGAGGGCTTTGGGAAGCCTGGAGGCGAAGCCGAGATCGTTGACGATCCTGAACCCATTCAGCAGTCTGAGGTGGCTGACATCGTACATCTTGATACGTCCATGGGGCTGGAAGTTAGCGCCGAGGATATAGATGAACTTATCGAGGAGCACCACGAGGAGTTGACGACAGACGACCTGAAGGAGTTGGAGACGATGCAAATGAGTGTTGTTCAAGAGCAGTTCTCTAGCGGTGATGAGGAGGATGTTACACCTTTGAAAACGGCAGACATTAAGGAAATTCTCCCATGTTTCCATAAAATGGCAGACTACGTCGAAAAGGAACATCCAGAAAAAGTTTATACCAACCGTGCGCTTCAACACTGCAATGACGTTTGCCTAACGCATTTTAGAAATGTGTTGAAAAGTAGGCAGAAACAAGCATCAATGGATAGTTTCTTATTAAAAAGTCCAGCGGTATTAGTAGGCCAAGACGAAGGTGAAAGTGAAGAAAAGAAACAGAAAAGAGGAAGTGATGAAGAATTAGAAGGTGAAAGTAAAGAAAAGAAACAGAAAAGAGAAAGTGATGAAGAAGTAGAAAAAATTTAGAAAATATGAAAAATGTAGTTATAAAAAAGCAAAAAAAAAACTCAAAATTAAGTTTTATGTTACCGTTAAGTGTTAAAGTAATTTTTTCTTTCATTTTATAGTTTTCCATACGTAATGTTAAGTGTTAATTATTTCTGCCAGTTTTTTATTTCGTAAAGTTTAAGTGTTAATGTGCTAAGTGTGTAAATTACTGTACGTAGTCTGTCACTTGTTACGTTTTCTGCTTTATGCCATCCTCCTCTGCCGCGACTTCGCTATCGGACATCGTCTCAATTAAAAGGTAAGTTTCAACTTTTTTGTTACACTAATTAACTGTAACCTTTTTTTCAGGGTATCAATCCTCAATTTAGGTGTACGTACAGGTAACAGTACACCATCGCTGATCCAAATGCTTTACATACAGTACCGTAACTTTTATACAGTAGTAAAGAAAACGGACCGTTTTCTTAGGGCTTGGAGGGGATAACTACATTATTGAATAATCTCATGGTGGTTTCTGGAATGGATTAGGCTGTTTTTAAGAGTTGGGTTAATTATTGAACAATAGAAATGGCTGCATTGCATGTTTATTACTACAGTTTAGCGTGTTTATGAAAGAAAAGGTGTCTTTTCGTAAGGCTTGGAACGGATTAGGCTATTTACATGTAAAACGCGATTCAGGATACGAAACCGTATCCTGAACGGATTACTTTCGTATCCTGAGGCACCACTGTACCAAGAATAACACAAGTTTCAGTTTCAATGAAAAAGCAAAAGAATTTATATAATATATTTATGAAAAGCTTAAATACAATATTGTCAGCGAACACAACCACTGAAGTTCACAGTAATTACATTAGATAATTTATATTAATCACAATATTTTTGAAAGACCAATAACACACATGTGTCCCTTAAATACTGAAAGACTTCAATATACAACTGCTTCTAGAGGTAGGTTTTAAAGATTACATATGAAATGTCTTTAATGTCTGCACGATCACAACTATGAAAACATTGAACTGTATTTTTCTAGAGAACATAAAGATGAAAAATGTGTTACAAGAACCAGCTGCTACATCATCTAATTCAAGTATTTATCAAAAATCTGAAATATTGTAATTATGGCCATTGGGCTACTGAGAAATATTCTGCTTTGAGACAGAATGGAGGAAAATTACAGGGAACATTTAATCCAACAATCCTGACTACTGTACATTGTCTTGCTTAAAAATACCCGGTGAGCAAAATGCAACATTGGACCTAGAGTTTCTTCAAATGCAAAATGTCAAACGTACCTACAATAGTATATTTTAAATATCTAGAAAACTATACAACTCAAATTTTAATATAAATACCTACAAAATGAAAGGATGCAAATTTTAAAGTATTATAATAAATTTAAATATCTACAAAACTTGAAGACTCAAAATTATTTAAATTGCAAAGATGAAACCTTTCACTTTAACTTCTTATTGGCAACTTTTATAATTTACAATTTGGGTACATTTTCATGAAAAAAAATCCTCCCAATATTTCCCATTAGAATGGCACCAGGCATTAGTCTTCAAATGGTGTGCAATTGGACAAAAGGGACACATTTACAAGCCCAAAATGACCCAACTCTAATAGGCTAAATCATGGAATCTGACAGTTACACATCCTCATGCCCAGGGGTATATATGTGATATACATAATCATAGAAACTGAAAGTAAAACATTTAGCTTCACTTTATAATAAATGCAAAATTAAACATACTTAAGTATAATGATTATATAATTCCATCCCAGTGGTTCATAATACTATTTGCGGGGAATATAAAAACACTCTTACTGGACATACTGCCCTTAATATGAGATAAAAACCAAATATTCTTCAAAAGGCAGGTTTTTAACATATGAGATCATTGCACTATAGCATAAATATAATTGTATAGTCAAATTTGAGATCTTAACTTTCATAAACAATCTCAGAAGAAAAAGTCCCTGCAAATAATGCAATGAGAACCATGGTATGAAAGGAATTTATACAATTTTTTTGTAACAAAGCAAAAAATATTTACAAAACAGGCAAGTAAAAAAAGGAGCAAGACAGAGAACATATTAAAACCATAAAAAAAAAAAAAAAACTATATTTCAATGACACAAAACAGGAACTTATACGGATCAAGAAGTACCAAACGGGCAGTGTTGATGATGTATATCCACTAAGGTCATTCATCAAGAGTTCTACCCAAAGAGCAAGCTATAGAATATACTTGCCTTAAAATATCCAGTCATGACATTGTATGGAAAGCTCTGCTCCCCTTAACCTTATAGACATGCCTTTAAATAACCCTGTAGTACAATCTTGAAATTGGCAAGATGACACCCTTCACCCATTACATATGGCATCTTTTCCATTGGCAAATCTTTCCAGCATATTTTAAATTATTAAAACGTTAGCATGAAAAGGAGTTCCATTACAAAAAATTCTACCAAATTTACACACCTTTCTTACCTGGGCACTACAGTAATTCCTTATATTAAATGGCATAGTAAAACATTTCACTATTGAAAAGAAATGCTGTTGAGAATTCCCCAATTTGGCCTGTTTATTATAAATCCGAATTATGCACAGAAAAAAAAAACTATCATTGAGCTTTTAAAATTCAACAATGGCACTGCCTCACAGATATACAGTACAGTATAGTACAATTGAAAATATAACGTTTCTCGAATAAAATAATTTGGCATATCCTGGTAATTAATATTTTATCAATTTAATTATACATTATCTGCCAAAAAAAAAACAAAAAAAAAAATTGTTATTTGTTACAGATAAATTTCTAGTCTATCACCAATTTATATTTTTACAAAAAATATTACAATAAAAATTTTTACAAGAAAATAAACATATCTAAAGTCCTAAGCTAATAAACTGTAGAGAATCCATGGAATTTAAACCTCACAGTAACAATAACTATATAAATTAAATGTGTAATGATGTTTCTCATCCCTGATCTACAACCCTTCCTTTTGGTGGTCATTTCATAATTCTTTGTAAGAAAGCATGTTTGGTATATAAGAAAACTAGGACTCTAACTCTACTTATAAGTTTCTTATTGCATATTAATACTTTTCAAGTTTATCAAAAGGTGTCCTTTTACAATACAGTACACTGTGTATATATGCTTCCCTAGTTTTTGTTGAAATTAAAGGTATACTTTCATATCCTGCATTTTGATCAGTATTGCACTTGAATGAAATTGAGCAAAAGTTACCTACCATTTGTATTTTGATTAGCACAACTCTAAATCTCGCCTACAAATGTAAAATGAACAGAGGTGATTAGAAATTAAAGGATATACATCCTGACATGCAATTCTCAATTATATGCAGGAGTTATGAAGAAACTCATTGGCAAATGGCTGCATTTCCAGGGATTTTACATTCCTACTTTCTACATCTACTAGGTAGAATTTATAACACTGAAACCAGCTTTATACTATTAAAAAAAGTGGATTACTAATTTCAACATCCAGTTGCTAATGATCTACGTTTTCAGTAATTGTTAGGTCATTATTCACAGCAAATAAGTTATCGACGCATTCGGCCAACTTCTACTTTAACGAGTCAGGGTAATAATAAAGAAATTGAATCATTGCTTAAATTTTTCTAGCTCCTAATAAGAATGCAAGCCAGAATGTACCTTATTAATTACACACCTAACTACCAACTACTCTTAGATTAACGTCGATGTTAAAACCTATTGCATGTCAACCCAGTATATTCATAATTCAAAAAGGCAATATGAAAGACAGATTGATGTGCTAATATCAAAATGGTTTTGTGATATCAAAAGTGAATCTGAAAGACTTTATATTGTACGCAATTTCTCTCTCTTAAATATCAAAGATGAAGCTGAAAGACCTCGTTTTGCGCTGTTGTTGAAACTGCGCATGAAAGACGGTTTTGTGCTAAAATTATATTAATAATTCTATGGGGCAGTTTTCAGTTAAGGCACCTCCATTATGTCTTGTACATTAAAAAGAAATATGTGAAGTTATCTAATAACTACTAAAAAGTCAGTATTTGGATGTTACAATGAGAAATTGCACATCTATATTGTCATATGTACCTTATTACAGTATACCGTATTGAGTGACGATATATGTTGTTTTTAAATGGAGTTACCAAATTAAGAGAAAAAAAAAATACAAAATGGCACACAAATGTCTCTGTAAGATTGTCATGAATCAAATAATTTATTAACTAATATCTGGCAACATTAAAGAATGCAAATCACTGAATTTATTATGGCTTCTTTGTGTGGCAAGAATAAACATTAAGGCTGTAACTCAAGCTGCCTTGTGTCCTGTAAGAATACAGTACAGTACTGCACGAGTCTTGTTACACCTAGCAAATTGTCTCCCTAACTATATTTTGGTGCTTTTTCCCCAGCCTGGCCTTACTTTTAAAAAAATACAAAATTAAATAACTTTTAACTACTTATGTAAAACATTCTACTACAGCACCTACTGACTGGTACTATTACAAAGTTAACTTAAACCTTGCTTTTCCACAGAAAACAATATTGTACTGACATTCATCTCGAGCAAACACAGCATGTAAGAGAAAATAATATTTTCATTTAATTGCAGTATACAGAAAGAATAAATTGAGCACTGTTGTTATGGAGGCGAACCAAGTTCTCAGCTTAGGGAAATTGTTATTTAAAGAGGTCTGTTTACTTTTACAATGGAAAAGGTCAAATTTAATTAGCTTGAGAAATTTACCAATCCAAATCAACCTTTTCACTAGAACCATTCGTACTGTAAAATTTCCAGATCTATCTAGCTTTGTACTCAAAAGGATTTTACTTTTCCTACCAATTGCATTCATCCTAAACATTTTTTCCAATTAGGTAGCAAGCCACCTGCAATACGGAAAGTCCTACGTCTACTTTTACTTTGAGGCACGGAATCACTTCCATCTCTCGCACAGTAATCATTACTTTCACGTGTACCTGAATCTCTATTGAATTTCCAATGTTTTCTCTCGCCAGTTGCGACCATTTTTACCTTAGACTTTCTCTGCTTCCTTCGGCACGACTTGAACGGGAGCCAACAGCATAACAAGTGCTTCTTCTGTTTTTGGTAATCATCACTACCATAGATAACTTCTTCGCTGCTTTGTCTTTCTAGCTCTACTGCTACATGCTCGTGGGTGGCGATTGGTGTTTCAACTTCCCCACTGCTGTGTTTACTCGCACCAAGTCAATACTTTGGCGTCAAGTAGACCTTGCGCATCAGGGTTGAGACAATGCTAGCGACTTGTTTTTTCCCATGCATGTGTTGCTGAGCTGAAATGGATGAACGATACATTATTACTTCTTATATGTAGAGTATTCTCATCTGGCTCTCAGGTTTTTTAATTGGGAATAGAATTAGAGTAGGATTGTTAAAATAGTTGGAAAGCTAGGAGATAAAATACCAAAGCAACTGACATTAAAAGTTAAATGTGGAAAACAATAAAGATGTGACAAAATGGGCTGCATATATACTTTATGTGAGATGCCTACTATGAAATGAGTTTACACACCTATGAACAACATGAAACCTTAGGCTAAATCTTTACAACAAAATCTTGAATTAACATCAATTTATCCAAATAATTCAGTTGGAAAGAATAAATGTAATATAACAATATTTAGTGATGATTACAGACCATGATATTTGTATCAATATTGACAACACAACAAAAATTAGAAGAAAAATAAAGCCAAAACATGTTCTGACGCAAGACTTACAGGGACAGTTAGACTCAAAATGAAGGATCATGTAGCGGTTTACGTCTGTCATCATGGACAACAAATCGTCATGTGCGGACTGTGCACTCAGGACACGAACTAACGACTGTATGAACCAAGATCCATTGGTCGTGTTGCGCCAGGAAAAGTGACCTGAAATATCAAAATATAATTCAGAGAATTAACTAAGACTGGATTTCATTAAAGTTTGAGAAGGGAAATAATTAGAACATTTGGCAGTTTTGAATTCACCTGCTTCTATACCTGTCATCAGTTTCAGTGATTCTACAGTCAATGGATCAGACAATATTTTTTATCAAAGATCTTCATTCATGTATGAAAGATGAAAAGAAACTGCAGTGGCCTGTCAGAAAAGGAAAAAATAGGGTTAACATCTTTATTTTCCGTATGCATAAAAAATATACATTACTTCTTACAGACATACAACCCTATTTTGTTGAGTAGGTTACCTAGCACACACATACTGCACTTTATTTATTAGGAAAAGAAAAATAAAAGAAATTTTCATTTCTAGGCAATGTATGAATTCCTAGCTCGTGAACTTTTTAAATAATTTCCTCATCTTATAAAAGCTAAATAGCAAAGATGATAAAATGTTACTAGGATGTACAGCAAACGCTTAATTTAATTCGTAATTAAACATTTTACCACACTGTATTGCTATCAAAAACACTCTCAAAAAAAATTAAGAGAAACGAATAGTGAAATTACAGAAAAGCATTTATTGATTTGACCTGCATAAGAATGAGTGTTTAAGATACTTGCTACGATTTGGTCAACTTCAATTGTGATAAAACCAAAAGTTCCATTTTATATACATAGTACATACACTGTATATCAAACATAGAGCAATTAAGCAGCTGTTCTTACCAGGAACAGTAGACCAGCATATCAGAAAATCAGCCGTGTTTGGGATCTTGTAAGAGAGAGAACCCGCGTCTGTTTCGTCCTTTGGTCCGGTATTGACAAGTGTCGTGCCAGGGTCCAATCCTTCTCCACGACATGCCTGACACCAAAGGAACATAAATTTAAAATCAATCTAAGGATACTGGAAGTAACTCTTTAATGCCTCTAGGCTGCCCTTTGATATATTAAATCAATGATATTGCTGGTATGAAAATAACTTTCTTTTATGGAATACAGTATAAAAAAAGCACACAAACTCCCATCTCTGCTCAATATTTTGAACAATAAATTATTCATACCAGCAAAAACATCATAAACTCCAAAGAAACTAATTATTAATAGTAATTATAGACTGAAAAATTAAATGACAATTTTTACATAAAGCAAAATAAGTGAAAACTCACAACTGTACAGTACTGTGATGAAATCCATTCAATAGTCCCATAAAAAAAATGTAAAATATAAATTTCTTTATTTAACCCTTTTACCCCCAAAGGACGTACTGGTACGTTTCACAAAAGCCATCCCTTTACCCCCATGGACGTACCAGTACGTCCTTGCAAAAAAATTATATAAAAATGTTATTTTTATAATAAAATAAATTTTTGAATATACTTACCCGGTGATTATATAAGCTGCAACTCTGTTGCTCGACAGAAAACTCTACGTTAAAAATCCGCCAGCGATCGCTATGCAGGTAGGGGGTGTACTTCAACAGCGCCATCTGTCGTGCAGGTACTCAGTACTCAATGTAAACAAAGAACTCAATTTTCTCCTCGGTCCACTGCGTCTCTATTGGGGAGGAAGGGAGGGTCCTTTAATATATAATCACCGGGTAAGTATATTCAAAAATTTATTTTATTATAAAAATAACATTTTTCAATATTTAACTTAGCCGGTGATTATATAAGCTGATTCACACCCAGGGGGGTGGGTAGAGACCAGCAATAAATGTTTACATTATTATGAGCTAAGGATTTTTTATTTCATTTTAGCAGTTATCAAAATAACAAACTTAAAATAAATAAGTACCTGGTAAGGAAGTCGACTTGAACAATTACTCTGCCTTTTTAAGTACGTCTTCCTTACGGAGCCTCGCGATCCTCTTAGGATGCTGAGCGACCCCTAGGAGCTGAAGTATCAAGGGTTGCAACCCATACAACAGGACCTCATCAAAACCTCTAATCTAGGCGCTTCTCAAGAAATGACTTTGACCACCCGCCAAATCAAGTAGGATGCGAAAGGCTTCTTAGCCTTCCGGACAACCCAAAAAACAATAATAAAACATTTCAAGAGAAAGATTAAAAAGGTTATGGAATTAGGGAATTGTAGTGGTTGAGCCCTCACCCACTACTGCACTCGTTGCTACGAATGGTCCCAGAGTGTAGCAGTTCTCGTAAAGAGACTGGACATTCTTAAGATAAAAAGACGCGAACACTGACTTGCTTTTCCAATAGGTTGCGTCGATTATACTTTGCAGAGATCTATTTTGTTTAAAGGCCACGGAAGTTGCGACAGCTCTAACTTCGTGTGTCCTTACCTTCAGCAAAGCTTGGTCTTCCTCATTCAGATGGGAATGAGCTTCTCGTATTAACAGTCTGATAAAATAGGATAAAGCATTCTTTGACATAGGCAAAGATGGTTTCTTAACTGAACACCATAAAGCTTCAGACGGGCCTCGTAAAGGTTTAGTTCGTTTTAAATAGAACTTAAGAGCTCTTACAGGGCATAAGACTCTTTCTAGTTCATTTCCAACCATACGATAAGTTTGGAATATCGAACGATATTGGCCAAGGCCGAGAAGGCAGCTCGTTTTTGGCTAGAAAACCAAGTTGTAGAACATGTAGCCGTTTCGGATGAGAATCCGATGTTCTTGCTGAAGGCATGAATCTCACTGACTCTTTTAGCTGTGGCTAAGCATACCAGGAAAAGAGTCTTTAAGGTGAGATCTTTCAGGGAGGCTGATTGTAGTGGTTCGAACCTGTCTGACATAAGGAATCTTAGTACCACGTCTAAATTCCAACCAGGTGTAACCAAACGACGCTCCTTCGTGGTCTCAAAAGACTTAAGGAGGTCCTGTAGATCTTTATTGTTGGAAAGATCTAAGCCTCTGTGACGGAAGACTGATGCCAACATGCTTCTGTAACCCTTGATAGTGGGAGCTGAAAGAGATCGTTCTTTCCTCAGATATAAGAGGAAGTCAGCTATTTGAGTTACAGAGGTACTGGTCGAGGATACGGATACTGACTTGCACCAGTTTCGGAAGATTTCCCACTTCGATTGGTAGACTCTAAGGGTGGATGTTCTCCTTGCTCTAGCAATCGCTCTGGCTGCCTCCTTCGAAAAGCCTCTAGCTCTCGAGAGTCTTTCGATAGTCTGAAGGCAGTCAGACGAAGAGCGTGGAGGCCTTGGTGTACCTTCTTTACGTGTGGCTGACGTAGAAGGTCCACCCTTAGGGGAAGTGTTCTGGGAACGTCTACTAGCCATCGAAGTACCTCGGTGAACCATTCTCTCGCGGGCCAGAGGAAAGCAACTAGCGTCAACCTTGTCCCTTCGTGAGAGGCGAACTTCTGCAGTACCTTGTTGACAATCTTGAACGGAGGGAATGCATATAGATCTAGATGAGACCAATCTAGGAGAAAGGCATCTATATGAACTGCTGCTGGGTCCGGGATTGGTGAGCAAAATATTGGGAGCCTCTTGGTCATCGAGGTTGCGAAGAGATCTATGGTTGGCTGGCCCCAGGTGGCCCAAAGTCTCTTGCATACATCCTTGTGGAGGGTCCATTCTGTTGGAATTATTTGTCCCTTCCGACTGAGACAATCTGCCATGACATTCAAGTTGCCTTGGACGAACCTCGTTACTAGTGATATGTCTAGACCTTTTGACCAGGTGAGGAGGTCCCTTGCGATCTCGTACAACGTCAGAGAGTAGGTCCCTCCTTGCTTGGAGATGTACGCCAAAGCCGTGGTGTTGTCCGAGTTCACCTCCACCACTTTGCCTTGAAGGAGAGACCTGAAGCTTTTCCAGGCCAGACGTACTGCCAGTAGCTCCTTGCAGTTGAAATGCATTGTCCTTTGACTCGAGTTCCATATTCCCGAGCATTCCCGACCGTCTAATGTCGCACCCCAGCCTACGTCCGATGCGTCCGAGAAGAGAACGTGGTTGGGAGTCTGAACAGTCAGGGGAAGACCCTCTCTTAGGTTGATATAGTCCTTTCACCAAGTCAGACAAGACTTTATCTTTTCGGAAACCGGGATCGAGACCGCTTCTAGCGTCTTGTCCTTTTTCCAGTGAAAAGCTAGATGGTATAGAAGAGGACGGAGGTGTAGTCTTCCTAGTGACACAAATTGATCCACGGATGACAGCGTCCCTACCAGACTCATCCACAGCCTGACTGAGCAGCGTTCCTTCTTCAGCATCTTCTGGATGGATAGCAGGGCTGGGGGCTGATCGTCTTGTTCAGCAACGTCCTCATCAGAGGGTTCCTCATCCGAAACTGATGAGGAAACGGCAACGGAGTGGGCAACGTCTGACTCGCTGAATCCGGTCGCACTGGTGGATGCGTGACGGAGCCGGACGCAATATCATGGAACTGCTGCACAGTCTGTGAACTGTCAACAACCATGGGTGCGCGAGGAAGCACAGCGTCAACCCGAAACTGTCTAGACCGTCTGGGTTGTGCAGTCAACACCCTACCGGGTTGCTGAGGTTGACGCACTGCGTCACAACAAGTCACCTCTGCTGGTTGTTGAACGTCCTGAACGTCAACAACCATCTCCGAGCGTCGCTTAACGTCAACGTGCGGCTGGCAACCCACACTGGGTCGCATCGGTGGAGGAACCACCTCAACTGGCAGACGCGAGTAGGTTACCTCAGCATCAACAGGGCGCACAACCGACCGGTTGGAAGGTTGTTGGCCAGAAGGTTCTTCTCCGCATTTAAGTCCTCTATCAAGGACGCAAGCTTGGACTGCATGTCTTGCAGCAAAGCCCATTTAGGGTCTACGGGAGCAGGTGTGGCAACAGACGGGGTTAGCGACTGAGGCGGAACCGTTTACCATCCCTGAAAGCCTTGTTATGCGTGACATAATAGTACAGCAAAACTTCAAAGGCTCGACAACAGCTGAGAAGTTGACCTGTAAACAACTTGGAGCGTCTCCTGGCTAGGCGCCAGGGAGAGTCTACCAGAATTGAGAAGTCTATATGGGCAGAGGCATGAACTCCCAAGCCGAGAACTTCTCTCGTGTCATATCAGACTCTCGCTCTATAAACCAGTTTAAAAGAAGGGAAAGCAAAGGCTGTATCCCCCAAACTCCTCCTGGTGAAAAACCAGTCGCCTAGCCAACGTAACGCTCTCTAGGAGAGCGAGAGAGCACTAGCTTAAAAACAACGGCTTCGAAGTAGCTAGGCCTAGTGTAAGCTCTGACGTTTAGGCGAACGAGGAGCAGCAGTTACAAGATCCGGACGAAGATCCTTAAAAAAAATCATCATGATTTAATTAAAGTCCATAGGAGGCTAAGCAGCTTAAGGCTCCTCTCCATCTGACAGAGTCCTCAAGGGAATATCAGTAGGAGGGAGAACAGCAACTTCCTCATCTACAGGAACCTTGTCCGATAAAAGCTGAGTCTCTCACTGGTGCATCAGTAGCGGACCAGAACGCAACGTCATGTAACTGCTTGACAGTCTGTGAACTGTCAACAACTGAACTGTCAACCACAACAGGTGCGTGAGGACGTACAGCGTCCACTCGAGACTGCTTTGACTGCCTAGACTGAGCAGTCAAAACAACTCTAGAATGCGGAGGTTGACGCACAGCGTCAAAACAAGTCAACTCCGATTGTTAGTGAACGTCTAGAACGTCAACAGGAGCATCAGCCAGTGGCCTAACGTCCAAATGCGGCTGAAAAACCACACGAGACCGCATCTAGTGTGGTTCTAAACAACCTGACTGACGTGACTAAGCTACGCCAACGTCAACAGTAAGCACAAAGGAACGTTAGGTTGGCTGAAAGCCAGGATATCGATGAGATAAACGGCTAGACTCAACGGACTAATCGGCAGAATAGTCTTCCATAAGGGAGGCAAGCATATACTGCATGTTTTGCCATACAACCCCTTAAGGATCAACGGAAATGGTTGTGGTAATAGACGAGGGTAACGTCTGTGACCGCAACACTTTGCCTACAAAAAAAGACTTTCGGAGTCTGTGTTACGCTTTTGTTAGGCGGCGAGCAGTTATCCGATGACTGCATAGGGTCAGAGCTGTCCTAATGGCTGTAACCAGGACGCTGGACCTGTCCTGAAAGGACTGACTTTCGCTTAAGGGCTTCGAAACCTTGTGACAGGTTTCTTATGCGAAAAGCCTACGGATGGCGAGGAGAAACAACGTCTCTCTCGTCTTATGGTAGGGGAGATCTTGGTAAGATACACCCGATACCATAGAGGGAAAACGTCTGTTCGTTGGTCAAGGCCTCTCGAACCCATAAGTCTTTTGACATTACTTCTCCCCTGGGCTTGGGAGCTTGCAAGAGGTCCCGGACTAGGTGAACGACAGGCACGAACAGACGAACCCTCGGACGCAACACTGTAACACTTTGCGCCTCGGACGCAACACTGTAACACTTTGCGCATATCACTTTATCACTTCGATTTTCTGTTTTGCACTTATTTCTACCTGAAACACGCAATTCTACCCTTCATTAAAAGGTAGTAATTGCGAAATTAGTCGTATAATGCAAGCTCATAATACCAGCAAAAAACAGAAAACATATTTTAAGATAAAAAGAAAAATCAGTGGCTGGGAAAGAGACTAAACACTAGTTCATATAACTACGTTTTCAATCTCTCACCGCACATAGCCTGGGGACGAGAATAAAAACCTAAAAACGTTTTATCCTTCCTCCCCGTACAGAGACTAGGGACGAGAGTAACACGAGAACAACGTTACCCGCTTGAACGGAACGTTTTCTCTCCTCTCTCTCCCTCCGTCTCTATCTCTCTCTCTCTTTCTCTCTTGATTTCGCACCTAAGAGAAGAGTCCAATTATATATCGTCAAAAAAACATGTTATTTGACTAAAGGAAAAAACTGAAAGGTTTTTCAAATAAAAAGTTCCTTTAAATTAGAATTTAAAACATTTAAGCTAAGAAAGAATGAACAAAACGTCAGAATCGATTTACTCTTACTGCAAAGTGAAACCGTGATACACTCTCTCTCTATCGTAACGATAGAGCGCATGTTGAACGTCCTGAACGTCAACAACTGCGTAGCATAAAAAACTAAACGTTAGTTCATCTTTGAAAACAGTACGAAGACTATCAAAGAAATTCTTTCATAAAATATTACATTTAAAAAGTTTTAAATCCTTTAAAAGCTAAAGACGATATAAAGGGCTCAATGTTGATTAACTTCGGTTTCCAAGTTAGGACCGCCTACTCTCAGGAAAGGTCTATATAAACAAAGCATTAAAATTTATTTTAGATGTTTATAAAAAATGGAAAGTTAATCGAAGAGGCCTAATAAAGGCGGAGAGATATAAAATATATAGAGGAAAATCTATAACGTGATAAGATAATTACTAAAACCCTAAACACACTTCCGTCTAAGGGAAGGGTCGGCCATTTAAAAGTGAAAGAAAGTCCATACTCTCTTTGTCACCATAATAAAATCTATCCAAAACGAGTTCAAGTTTTGAGATGAAGATAAAACACCTGCATAGCGAAAGCTCAAAACTAGAATAGTGTACTTCACCAATAGTTGTGAAAACAAATCCAGTTAGCAACAGCGAATTAGTAGGTCTTGCCGGTAGCCCAACAGAGAGAAAATTGAGTTCTTTGTTTACATTGAGTACTGAGTACCTGCACGACAGATGGCGCTGTTGAAGTACACCCCCTACCTGCATAGCGATCGCTGGCGGATTTTTAACGTAAAGTTTTCTGTCGAGCAACAGAGTTGCAGCTTATATAATCACCGGCTAAGTTAAATATTGAAAAATTTGTTTTTCATATTTTTTGATAATTTTTGGAGAAAATTCAGGCATTTTCCAAGAGAATGAGACCAACCTGACCTCTCTATGACAAAAATTAAGGTTGTTAGAGCAATTTAAAAAAAAATATACTGCAAAATGTGCTGGGAAAAAAATAACACTGGGGGTTAAGGGTTGGAAATTTCCAGATACCCCGGGGGTAAAAGGGTTAAGATCGAGTTCTTAAGACACTCCTACAAGGAGAATTATGGTAATTCTTAATAAGTGTAAAGCACTGTAACTGCAATAATAATAATAAAAAAAAAAGCCCTGAAACCAAAATTTAAGCTTACCTGAATGAAGAAAAGTTTCGGCTTTCCAGCGAGTGACTTGCACTGGTCGGCACTGAAAGAGTCAAACAAAAACTCTGCCTTGAAACTCCCGTTGCGTCCATAAAGTATCTCTTGCTCCCCATGCGACATGAAAACAATCACTAAGGAATCACAGTCCTTATGGTCTACTCCAAATGCCACTGTAACAGAAAAATGTTATTTTCATTAGTAAAATAAATTTTTGAATATACTTACCCGATCATGTAGCTGTCAACTCCGTTGCCCGACAGAAATCTACGGTCGGGATACGCCAGCGATCGCTATACAGGTGGGGGTGTACACAACAGCGCCATCTGTGAGTAGGTACTCAAGTACTTCTTGTCAACAAGAACTCAATTTTCTCCTCGGTCCACTGGTTCTCTATGGGGAGGAAGGGCGGGTCCTTAAATTCATGATCATCGGGTAAGTATATTCAAAAATTTATTTTACTAATGAAAATAACATTTTTCAATATTAATCTTACCCGATGATCATGTAGCTGATTCACACCCAGGGTGGTGGGTGGAGACCAGCATACATGTTAACAAAGAAGCTAAGTATCCCGTATTTCATTTAAGCAGTTATTCAAAATAACAAACATAAAATAAATAAGTACCTGGTAAGGAAGTCGACTTAAACTATTACTCTGCCTTTTTTAAGTACGTCTTCCTTACTGAGCCTAGCGGTCCTCTTAGGATGCTGAACGACTCCTAGGTGCTGAAGTATAAAGGGCTGCAACCCATACTAAAGGACCTCATCACAACCTCTAACCTAGGCGCTTCTCAAGAAAGAATTTGACCACCCGCCAAATCAACCAGGATGCGGAAGGCTTCTTAGCCTTCCGTACAACCCAAAAACAACAATAAAAAGTATTCAAGAGAAAGATTAAAAAGGTTATGGGATTATGGGAATGTAGTGGCTGAGCCCTCACCTACTACTGCACTCG
The DNA here is from genome assembly GCF_036898095.1 of Palaemon carinicauda. Classification (NCBI taxonomy): domain Eukaryota; kingdom Metazoa; phylum Arthropoda; class Malacostraca; order Decapoda; family Palaemonidae; genus Palaemon; species Palaemon carinicauda. The sequence goes on from NC_090734.1 coordinate 14,999,388, forward strand.
CTGCTACGAATGGTCCCAGGGTGTAGCAGTTCTCGTAAAGAGACTGGACATCTTTGAGATAGAATGATGCGAACACTGACTTGCTTCTCCAATAGGTTGCATCCATAACACTCTGCAGAGAACGGTTCTGTTTGAAGGCCACTGAAGTAGCGACAGCTCTAACTTCATGTGTCCTTACCTTCAGCAAAGCAAGGTCTTCTTCCTTCAGATGAGAATGTGCTTCTCTAATCAGAAGCCTGATGTAGTAAGAAACTGCGTTCTTAGACATCGGAAGAGAAGGCTTCTTGATAGCACACTATAAAGCTTCTGATTGTCCTCGTAATGGCTTTGACCGTCTTAAATAGTACTTAAGAGCTCTTACTGGGCAAAGTACTCTCTCTAGTTCGTTCCCCACCAAGTTGGACAGGCTTGGGATCTCGAACGACTTAGGCCAAGGACGGGAAGGAAGCTCGTTTTTAGCCAAAAAACCGAGCTGCAAGGAACATGTAGCCGTTTCAGATGTAAAACCTATGTTCCTGCTGAAGGCGTGGATCTCACTGACTCTTTTAGCTGTTGCTAAGCAGACGAGGAAAAGATTTTTTAATGTGAGGTCCTTAAAAGAGGCTGATTGGAGCGGTTCAAATCTAGATGACATTAGGAACCTTAAAACCACGTATAGGTTCCAGCCTGGTGTGGACAACCGACGTTCCTTTGAGGTCTCAAAAGACCTAAGGAGGTCCTGTAGATCTTTGTTGGTGGAAAGATCCAAGCCTCTGTGGCGGAAGACCGCTGCCAACATACTCCTGTAACCCTTGATCGTAGGAGCTGAAAGGGATCTTACGTTCCTTAGATGTAACAGGAAGTCAGCAATCTGGGTTACAGTGGTACTGGTTGAGGAAACTGCATTCGCCTTGCACCAGCTTCGGAAGACTTCCCATTTAGACTGATAGACTCTGAGAGTGGATGTCCTCCTTGCTCTGGCAATCGCTCTGGCTGCCTCCTTCGAAAAGCCTCTAGCTCTTGAGAGTCTTTCGATAGTCTGAAGGCAGTCAGACGAAGAGCGTGGAGGTTTGGGTGTACCTTCTTTATGTGAGGTTGACACAGAAGGTCCACTCTTAGAGGAAGAGTCCTGGGAACGTCCACTAGCCATTGCAGTACCTCGGTGAACCATTCTCTCGCGGGCCAGAGGGGAGCAACCAACGTCAACCGTGTCCCTTCGTGCGAGGCGAACTTCTGAAGTACCCTGTTGACAATCTTGAACGGCGGGAACGCATACAGGTCGAGATGGGACCAATCCAGCAGAAAGGCATCCACGTGAACTGCCGCTGGGTCTGGAATCGGAGAACAATACATCGGGAGCCTCTTGGTCATCGAGGTAGCGAATAGATCTATGGTGGGCTGACCCCACAGGGCCCATAGTCTGCTGCAAACATTCTTGTGAAGGGTCCACTCTGTGGGGATGACCTGACCCTTCCGGCTGAGGCGATCTGCTATGACATTCATATCGCCCTGAATGAACCTCGTTACCAGCGAAAGCTTTCGATCTTTTGACCAAATGAGGAGGTCCCTTGCGATCTCGAACAACTTCCTCGAATGAGTCCCTCCTTGCTTGGAGATGTAAGCCAAGGCTGTGGTGTTGTCGGAGTTCACCTCCACCACCTTGTTTAGCTGGAGGGACTTGAAGTTTATCAAGGCCAGATGAACTGCCAACAACTCCTTGCAATTGATGTGAAGTGTCCTTTGCTCCTGATTCCACGTGCCCGAGCATTCCTGTCCGTCCAGTGTCGCACCCCAGCCCGTGTCCGATGCGTCCGAGAAGAGACGGTGGTCGGGGGTCTGAACAGCTAATGGCAGACCTTCCTTGAGAAGAATGCTGTTCTTCCACCACGTTAGCATAGACCTCATCTCTTCGGAAACAGGCACTGAGACCGCCTCTAGCGTCATGTCCTTTCTCCAGTGAGCAGCTAGATGATACTGAAGGGGGCGGAGGTGGAGTCTCCCTAACTCGATGAACTGGGCCAGCGATGATAGTGTCCCTGTTAGACTCATCCACTGCCTGACCGAACATCGGTTCCTTCTCAGCATGCTCTGGATGCATTCTAGGGCTTGATTGATCCTTGGGGCCGACGGAAAAGCCCGAAAAGCTCGACTCTGAATCTCCATACCAAGATAGACAATGGTCTGGGATGGGACGAGCTGGGACTTCTCTATATTGACCAGGAGGCCCAATTCCTTGGTCAGATCCATAGTCCATCTGAGATTCTCCAGACAGCGACGACTTGTTGGAGCTCTTAAAAGCCAGTCGTCCAAATAAAGGGAGGCTCTGATGTCTGCCAAGTGAAGGAATTTGGCAATATTCCTCATCAGTCTGGTAAACACAAGAGGTGCCGTGCTTAGGCCAAAGCACAGGGCTTGGAACTGGTACACAACCTTTCCAAAGACGAACCTTAGGAAAGGTTGGGAGTCTGGATGGATGGGGACGTGAAAGTACGCGTCTTTCAGGTCTAACGAGACCATCCAGTCCTCCTTCCTGACCGCTGCTAGGACCGACTTCGTCGTCTCCATCGTGAACGTCTGCTTGGTGACAAAAGCATTGAGAGCACTGACGTCCAGCACCGGTCTCCAACCTCCTGTCTTCTTCGCTACCAGGAAGAGACGGTTGTAGAAGCCCGGGGATTGATGATCCCGGACTATGACCACCGCTTCCTTTTGTAGCAAGAGCGACACCTCTTGTTGCAACGCTAGCCTCTTGTCCTTCTCCTTGTAGTTGGGAGAGAGGTTGATGGGAGATGTAGCTAGAGGGGGACTGCGGCAGAACGGAATTCTGTACCCCTCTCTTAGCCACTTCACAGACTGAGCGTCTGCACCTCTGCTCTCCCAAGCTTGCCAGAAGGTCTTGAGTCTGGCTCCCACTGCTGTCTGGAGAGTAAGGCAGTCAGAACTTGCCTTTTGCGGACTTGGAACCCTTCTTGGATTTGCCACGGTGACTGTCGGCACGGGTACCTCCTCTGCTGGAGGTTCTGCCACGAAAGGGCGGGATGAACCTAGTAGCAGGAGTGTCTACTGCTGCAGGGCGGAAGGGTCTAGGCACGGAAGGTAAGGTTTTAGCCTTACGTGCAGAAGATGCCATAAGATCATGGGTATCCTTCTGGATAAGGGAGGCAGCCATCCCCTTAATCAGCTCCTCCGGAAACAGACACTTGGAGAGAGGAGCAAACAACAACTCTGACTTCTGGCAAGGAATGATACCAGCCGATAAGAAGGAGCAAAGATGTTCTCTCTTCTTAAGCACTCCCGAGACGTACGAAGCCGCAAGCTCACCAGACCCATCCCGAATGGCTTTGTCCATGCTAGACATGATCAGCATGGCAGAGTCCTTATCCGAAGGGGAAGTCTTTCTGCTTAAGGCTCCCAAACACCAATCGAGAAAGTTGAAGATCTCGAAGGCACGAAAGACTCCCTTCAACAGATGATCCATGTCTGAAAAGGACCAGCAGATCTTCGAACGTCTCATAGCCAGCCTGCGGGGAGAGTCAACCAGACTTGAGAAGTCGCCCTGGGCAGAGGCAGGAACTCCCAAGCCGGGTTCCTCTCCCGTGGCATACCAGACGCTCGACTTGGAAGCAAGCTTGGTAGGAGGAAAGATGAAAGCAGTCTTTCCCAGTTGCTTCTTGGACTGCAACCACTCTCCCATAACCCTCAAAGCTCTCTTGGATGAGCGTGCGAGAACAAGCTTGGTGAAGGCAGGAGCAGCAGACTGCATGCCCAGAGCAAACTCGGAGGGAGGAGAGCGAGGGGCTGCAGATACAAACTGTTCAGGATACAAGTCCCTGAACAAGGCAAGGACTTTACGAAAGTCTAAGGAGGGAGGCGTAGACTTGGGCCCTTCAAGGTCGGAGTGCGGTTCATCCAAATGTGCAGCTTCGTCATCTGATACTCCATCATCCGAAAGCTGAGTAGGAAGTGGCAAAGGCAGAGCAGAAAGCTGAACGGCTGAATCCGGCAGTACGGGTGCATGCGTAACTGCTGCGGATCCAACATCATGCCGCTGCTGGTCAGTCTGCGAGCTGGCAACAACAAAAGCAGAGTGCTGGTGCGTGGGAGGGGTTGCGGTGAGTTGCGGAGCATGCTGTATGGTATGCGGAGCATGCTGTATGGTATGCGGAGCATGCCGCATGGGTTGCGGAGCATGCCGCATAGTCTCAGAACCCGGCAGCTCTACAGCACCTTCCCACTGCTGATGCGGTAGCTCACGCATGTCAACGGATGGTGCGACAAGAACATGCGTCTGGCAGAGTGGACTGCGCATCGGTGGTGGAGCTCTCACAGGTGGAGTGTGGGAGCAGGCAGCCGCAGTATCTGCTGAGCGCACAACCTCAGCGGGTTGTAGGTTAACAGGTGCAGTGTCAACCTTCTCAGCATGATACTCCTGCATGAATGCCGCAAGCTGAGACTGCATAGTCTGCAGCATGGACCACTTAGGGTCTACCGTGGTTGGAGCAGTAGCCTGTTGTGGAACCACTCTACCTCTCTTGGGAGGTGTGCAGTCATCGGAAGACTGCGGCGAGTCCGAACTGACCCAGTGGCTACACCTGGGCCGTTGGACTCGCTCGGAAGGGACCTTACGTTTGAGCGGTCGTGAAACCTTGGTCCATCGTTTCCTCCTGGAAACTTCTTCCACAGACGAGGAATGTAAGGGCTCATTCGTCTGTTTGTGGATGGGACGATCTTTGACAGATACGTCCGCAACCACTGAGGATACATCCGTGCGCTGATCAAGGCCTGCCGAACCCTTTGGTCCTTCGACATTGCTTCTCCCCTGGGCTTGGGAGCTTGCAAGAGGTCCCGGACTGGGAGGACGACTGGCACGCACAGATGTACCCTCATGCGCAACACTGACACTGACACTTTTCACATCACTAGCACTGATAACACTTCCCACTGCACTTTTCGCTTTCAGCTCTTTGACATCTGCCAAAAGCTGATTACGGTCATTAGCCAATGACTCCACTCTGTCACCGAGAGCCTGAATGGCACGCATCATATCCGCCATGGATGGCTGAGCACTAGTAGCAGGTTCGGGAGTCACCACTACAGGGGAAGGAAAAGGTAGAGGGGCATGGGGAGAGGAAAAATCCACAGAGCGAGAAGAACTCCTCCTGATTCTCTCCTTCTCTAACCTACGTGCATTTTTAAGGAATTCGTTAAAATCGAATTCCGAAAGCCCAGCGCATTCCCCACATCGATCTTCCAATTGACAGGATTTACCCCTACAATTGGAACAAACGGTGTGAGGATCTATAGAGGCCTTCGGAAGACGCCTAGCACAAGCCCTAACGCTACACTGCCTGTACTTAGGGACTTGAGAATGGTCAGACATCTTGAATTGTAGAAGTAGTCAAGGGGGAATTCCAAAATCTAGCAAAGTTCGTTAACAATTAATCCAAATTAATTCCAAAAGCTTGCTAAGCTAATGATAAAGCTTCCTGAATAGCGAAGGCTAAACTCTAGAGTGAATACATCACCAAATCGTGAACAACAACTCCAGAATCAACAGCGTATCCAAGTAGGTCTTGCCGGCGGCACGACAGAGGAAAAATTGAGTTCTTGTTGACAAGAAGTACTTGAGTACCTACTCACAGATGGCGCTGTTGTGTACACCCCCACCTGTATAGCGATCGCTGGCGTATCCCGACCGTAGATATCTGTCGGGCAACGGAGTTGACAGCTACATGATCATCGGGTAAGATTAATATTAAAAATTAGAATTTAAATCTATAAGAATATCTATTTTTATATTTTAACACTTTGCAGACAATACACAATAAATGGATTATGACCAAGTATTTTCTTCAAGGTACAGTACTCCTATGGAATCATTAACAAGCTGGCTACAAATAATCTCAATTTTCATATGAAATATATCCTAAATTAAGAATTCTATGAGTTGTGAAAAGTCAAGCTTCAACTACTTGAGATACATCCTCCCTCACTGACAGTACTTATAGAGTACTTTACTGTACATAATTATTATTACTATTATTATTACTTGCTAAGCTACATCCCTAGTTGCAAAAGCAGGATGCTATAAGGCCAGGGGCTCCAACAGGGAAAATAGCCCAGTGGGGAAAGGAAACAAGGAAAAATAAAATATTCTAAAAAGAGTAACATTAAAATAAATATCACCTATAAAAACTTTAACAAAACCAGAGGAAGAGAAATAAGATACAATACTGTGCACGAGTGTACCCTCGAGCAAAAGAACTCTAACCCAAGACAGTGGAAGACCATGGTACAGAGACTATGGCACTACCCAAGACTAAAGAACAATGGTTTGATTTTGGAGCGTCCTTCTTCATTAATAACTCTAATGAATTATCTTTTAATTTTAGTACTTTGTCTTCGCAATATTATAGAAGAAACAACCAACATATAGAAAATCCATCCCAATAAGGGTTAAAATTCATCGTTAATTTCAATTCTTAAATGAACATAGTATAAGAAATGTATGTTGGGAAAAAAAAAAATAAACTAGGCAACCTTATTTTGAGTATTTCAATGGTCTTGGCATGTTTTTAAATTTTACTCTGAAGGTTCTATATAGTACTGTACATGGAAGCCAACTATTACCAGTGACAATAGTTTTTACGCACAAACAAGAGAGAATTTAACATCATTGAAGAGTGGAAGAAATGACAAAACCATCTTTAAAAACAAGCTCCCTTAATGAATCCATTTAATGTAATGCAAAATGACAACAAGACCTCTTACTATAGTAACAAAGAACGTCGACTTACAGTCCTGTATGACTTCCTTGATCCGCTCAACAGGCTCGTTATTATACACGGCTACTTTGTATCCAAGGTTTTTAAAAAGCTGTTGGGCTTGATCGCGATCTTTGTCTGTACCATTTCGCGCCTGAAAATTAAATTCAAAACTTTAAATGATCTAGCACCTCATTATTTGTTAATTGAATACATTTTCCTTAGGCGTGAAAATGTTATGAGTAAAGCATTGAATAATTAATATGTTCATCCAATAATAACAAAGAAAATATAAATACCTATACAATTCATGTATATTATATGCTGTAGAGTGATTAGTAAATGATTTAAATATATTATTTCCAAATACTCAAGGTACATGCACATTGGAAAATTTGAACAGAATACAGAAGGAATGCAGCAGCTAAAGTATTTTTCCCTATAACTTCCTTGTTAATAAAACTAAACATAAGGAATTAGAAATTTTAGAACATATATGCAGGCTCACCTTATTACTTTTTTCTTATAATGGACTGATCTATAATCATAAAATTCAGGAAGTTGAAAATGTTAAATGACTAGCTAAAAAAAAAAAAAAAAAAAAAAAAAATGAAATTTTAATGAAACACCTGAAGAAACTGAACTGTACAACTTTTGAGCATAAATCTAGAGAACAATAGAAATGGATTTCATTAAGATATAAAGCCACAATTTCAGCTGAATCCTTCACTAATCAAATACTGTATTGTCAGTAACTACTACTACAGGTGAGGCTAGTGCATATCTAAGAGGCATTAAAAAAAATGGTAGATTATCTAAGAATTACACTAATGAGAATTTTTTTTCTTCATGTGTTTAACAATATTCCAGAGATTTAAAATGCTTATGTATGAGATAAGGGAAGGAAAAGAGCAAAATATGACATTCGTAGATAATTCGCATTTTTCCTAACGATACAAATCTACGGTATTTATTAGGGGTTATTACTTTCGGCAAAGCTTAAAGACAAGCCATTAAAACTTAGCCCTTGAGACCAGGGTAAGGCAGCACTGGTCTTCGTGGGCTTCTGAGTGCCAAAGACATGATCTAGGACAATGGTGAAGGGGCACCTCTAAGGTGAAGCGGAAGGCAAGCTCTGGGAGATCGCTGATGCCCTCTCGGGGACAGTGGATCACCAAGCTGACCTTTAGAAGCAGCAATCCTCTGCAGAGGAGTCTCTATGAGTGAACTGAGGAGGAGAAACACTCGCAGGAGAGACAGACGAAAGACTTAGCTTTGCCCACGAAAGATGATCAGGAACAGGGGAAGGACAGTCGGGAGCAACAGCTGAAGAATCTGAAGGGGCAGAGGCGACGGCAGCAGCAGAATAAGACGCCTCAATCACCACAATGTCGACACATGCAAGACGATACGCCTCTGAAGTCAACGAAGGCTGCACACTAGCACCACAGATGATGAATTGCAGCAAGGAGTCCTTAGAGGGCGGACCCACAAGCCCCAAGGGCGACCACACCTGGGTAAATAGAGAGACAAGGCCTCACCCATGGGGGAGGGGGGGGGGTTGCAGAATGGAGCTGCTTCGCTAGGGGAAGCAACACCATCTCTCGAGGACCGAGGTTGTCCATCAATTAAAGGGCCTACGCTACTGCTTGATGGTTTCTCGGAATAGACTGAACGAGCAGGAGCTTCGGAGGAAGGTCGGGAAGCGGAAGAAGAAGCCTTGGGTTTCTTCCCTTTCAAAGGAGAAATATCCCACTTTGACTTTTCCATCCACTGGGAGGCAGACCACTCCTGACACTCATTACGCTTATTATCACTATCACACCGTTGACTTCTGCAGGCGGGACAAAGGGCGTGACAATCGGTGTCCACAGCTGACATGAAGGTACCGCAAGGCCAGCCTTCAAGTCCAGGCTAGGTACGCATGGTCGGCAGAAGTCAACACACACACACACACTATAATAAAAAGAAAGCACAGACAAGAAAGCATTAAATGGCAGTCCGAAAAAACAACTTTGTGAGGATGAAGAGCTGCAACGACTGTTCACTATTCGAGCCAAAAGCAAACTGAGCTAAATCACAGATGTGTGAGTGAGAGCGGTAGCAAGCTACCCCCCCCCTTATTATTATTACTTGATAGGCTACAACCCTAGTTGGAAAAGCAGAATGCTATAAGCCCAGGGGCCCCAACAAGAAAAATTGACCATTGAGGAAAGGAAACAGGAAACAAAATGTTTCAAGAACAGTATCAAAATTAAAATAAATATTTCCTATATAAACTATAAAACTTTAACTAAACAAGCAGAAGAGAAATTAGATAAAATACTCTTCCCAAGTGTATCCTCAAGCAAGAGAACTCTAACCTAAGACAGCAGAAGACCATGGTAGAGGCTATGGCACTACCCAAGACTAGAGAACAATGGTTGGATTTTGGAGTGTCCTTCTCCTAAGAGCTGCTTACCATAGCTAAAGAGTCTCTTCTACCCATATCAAGAGGAAAGTAGCCACTGAACAATTACATTGTAGTAGTTAACCCCTTGAGAAAAGAAGAATTGTTTGGTAATGTCAGTGTTGTTAGGTGGATGAGGACAGAGAAGAATATGTAAAGAATAGGCCAGACTATTCGGTGTATGTGAAAGCAAAGGAAAGTGAACCGTAACCAGAGAAGGATCCAATGTAGTACTGTCTGCCCAATCAAACAACCTCATAAATCCTTAGTGGTAGTATTTCAATGGGTGGCTGGTGCCCTGGCCAATCTACTACCCAGTGGAATGGGTAGTTATCCCTTGCTAAATTTTAATAGTTCGTCCTTCAGCTTCGCCGTAAGTAATAACCCCTAATAAATAGCATATACTGTATTTGTATACCAGTTACGGAACAAATAAGAAATAATGAGAATTCATGCTCTAAAAACCATAGGCACACAAACACAAATATGGAAAGTCCATGTATTTTCAAAACTTACCCCTAACCCAGTGTGACTGTCAAATATGCTATGATTAAAGATGACACAGTGACCGCGAGATGGATGGTTCATGTTGTAACGTACAGCATCCTTTTCAACTGGCATTCTGGCATAAGATGATCCAAGCCCATTGCTTTCCGAGCTTTGAGGGTTAAGGGTGAATATGGTTAGTGCATTGAAAAATATATTCAAGGCCAGACCCGCTTAGCGTATACGTGTTAAGTAATACAGAGTACAGTAGTCATTTTGTAATTTCCACCAAGATATATTATAATTATCGATATGGTCAAAATTATATCAAGAGGACAAACATGAAATATGAAAACTATATGCATCCAAAGTATATTTGTACTTTTGAGTGTTATAGTAAATTTGTATATAAACAATTTAAAAAAAAAACTTTGTAATCATTACACACTTAGAACTAATACTGTACTCAAGACTTGACTTTGGGAAGGAAAATATTATGATTCAAAATATATCTAATATATTCTTATGCATATACAGCACAACAAATGTATGGTATTATAAAGCAAACTGATGTATGGTACATGAAACATTGGCCAATCTAAAATAACCATACACTCTTTTCTGAAAACTAATGGTTATTAAAAAAATTTGGATAATTGCAACTTTACACTCACTACAATGTCACAAATGCAAAGTTCCCAATCATAACCAAATGAAAAATACTCACAGTTGACCAAAGCCGCCTGCATCCTCCGTGTCTTCAGAATTCAACGAAGCGTGGTCCCCATTCTTGAGTACCTCTTTTTCATTAAGATTCTGGTTGGCTATCGCCACCGTTACCGACTCCAAGTCAGAAGCCATGTTCTTTCTTTAAATCCTGCTGAGAAAAATTAAAGTTAGATGCAGTGCAACTAAACAAGGATGGTGATAAAGTAAACAATGATTTCTGTTTCAACTCAGAATTGCAGGATACCAACATCAATATTTTGGAAAATAGACAACAAAATATCCAGTTACCCGGCGAATAGCTATTTCAACATGAAGACTGTTCGCTTGTTAGAAAACCGCCACTTCTTTTTAATCTGATGTTTTAGCTTCAACAACTACTGTGGTTTAATTACTTTTATCTTGTAATTGACCTTTGTTTTTATTTTACATTTTAAACATTGTAAAACTTTTATTCTTCAGCTGAAGAGGCACTTTGGAAAATGTACGAAAGCTTTGCTATTTCAAATATACAACGGATATAATTGTGGATTTTTAACACCCAAGATCTTCAGACACGACATAGTGTGTTATTCAAGTTACCATATTTTATATTATGGATTAATGATGTAAATGGGTCAAAATACCTGCAAATGATATACTAACTAGTAAATAGGGTTACTAGCACATATTATTATTATTATTACTTGCTGAGCTACAACTCTAGTTGGAAAACCAGGATGCTATAAGCCCATGGGCTCCAACAGGGAAAATAGCCCAGTGAGGAAAGGAAACAAGGAAGGAGAAAATATCTTAAGAACAGTAACAACATTTAAAAATATTTCCTATACAAACTATAAAAACTAACAAAACAAGAGGAAGAGAAATATAAAACAATAGTGTGACCGAGTGTACCCTCAAGCAAGAGAACTCTACCCCACGACAGTGGAAGACCATGGTACAGAGGCTATGGCACTACCCAAGACTAGAGAACAATGGTTTGATTTTGGAGTGTCCTTCTCCTAGAAGAGCTGCTTACCACAGCTAAAGAGTCTCTTCTACCCTTACCAAGAGGAAAGTGGCCACTGAACAATTACAGTGCAGTAGTTAACCAGTTGTGTGAAGAAAAATTGTTTGATAATCTTAAGTGTTGTCAGGTGTATGATGACAGAGGAGAATCTGTAAAGAATAGGCCAGACTATTCGGTGTATGTGTAGGCAAAAGGAAAGTGAACCGTAACCAGAGAGAGGGATCCGATGTACTTCTGTCTGTCTACCCAGTCAAAGGACCCCATAACTCTCTAGCGGTAGCTTGAAGGTCCTGTTGTGTGAATATTGGGCACATGACATCTGTACACGAGTATTTGTGCTCCACCTGCATATCAAGATGAGAGGATTTCAATCAATCTCAAGATAGCAAATTAACATTCGATATGTTGCCCTAATTTCCCCAAAGCAAGGAAATTTTCACAAGATTAATATTACATTTCCAATTGAAAACTGCACAATACACACTACAGTGCGTAATTTTTTTTAGCAAAGATAAAACGTTGCAAATAATGCATAGATAGTCTACTGGGCATCTAAAATATATTTCATATTTTGGTTATTTGATAACCTTTTGAAATGAAGTTGTATACAGCACTGTACATGTGTATAAATACTGATTAAATGCAAATAACATATACATGACATGATACATATGATACCCCTTCTTGTTCACTCAATAAGGCAATTCATGTATGCTTACAGGTTAGTCTCGACCTTACTCACTCGTGTTGTGCATGTAATTAACAAAATTCCTTTACGATTCCTTATACAATATACATTTCAGTCAAACATGAGCATTATTGATACAAAATGATTATCTATGGCTCTTCCTCATTAATTTTTCATATACTTTTTTCTAATATGGAAACTTCAATTGAATCAAGTATGCATTGTACAGTAGTAGCTTTGTTAATAACTAAATATTTTACTTCTAACTAAATATTTTACTTCTAACTAAATATTTACTTCTTATAACCTTTCACCTAACAATTAACGCCTATAAATTTATGAAAAAAATACAAGAATAAAATTAATACAAAGCTTTAACAAGTCTGGATTAGTTGTGAATATAGAATCTCAGCATACACTACTGGTTACATATTCAAAATTATAGACTAAAAAAAAGTGTGTACATACAGTATTGAAATTATACAAATAATCTTACGTACACAGCATCTTGAAATATTGCCATAATTTCAGCGCTTTCCTTAAACTAGTTTCTGGACAATCTATAATGTATGATTCTAATGGAAAACTTTACCTTGTTTGATTCGTACGATTACACCATGTGATGTAATTGCTATGAAGTAATGAACCATATTATTACACATTGTTATGCAAACACTAACAACTTCCCATGGTCAGTAAAGCAGAATGGCTTTAAGTAAAATTAGGGATGTATGTATGATAGCGGCCACCTGTATGATTACGGCCAACTTACAATACGGCACTGTAAGGGGAGTCGTAGGGGGTGTCAACCACCGCGTTAGGTAAGTATGTAAGGACACAGCTTGTAAGTTAGGTTAAGGGGGAAAGTTTAGGTTAGTTGATGTCCATTTTTAATCCGTACGGGAGTAACTGGTCGCTGATATACAAAGGCTCCTAGAACTTATTAGTTACAGTACAAGACATCATTCATATAAGATAGGTAGTTTTGCACACCTCGAAAGGCTGCATACCTGACAATTTGCAAAAATTTACTGGTTTCATTTCCAATCGCACATGTTAATTGCACACTGATTACCAAATATAGTTAATTAACATACTTATAATTTAGCTATTTTTTTCTACTTGTTTTCTTGTAACTTTGCCAATATTTTACAAATTCCACCTGGTCCGCACACCTGCATGATTTAAATGAAAGGTTGAGTTTTGGTTGTATTAAAATAAGACATGTTCAAAGCAAAGTTAAATAGATACCAGCTAAAAAAAATTATATATATATATATATATATATATATATATATATATATATATATATATATATATATTCATACAGCTTTGGTTAAGTTTGTAAAATGTTGGGACATAACCCCTAAATGTGCAATTATCATTCCTTGATTGCAAATATAGCTACAGTACGTAATATAGTATTTTAGACCATAATAAAATTTTTCCCAATAGAAAAAAATCAATATAAGTATTAAGTTTTACGTGTCCCCACAATCTACATACTCCCCCTCAAAGTCATATAAACTAATTGCACATACCTTGGTACCTTTTATAAAACGTCTACATACAGTATAGCCTCTTCTGTAAGAAAGGACCCTGCTGGATATGGTAGGTCCAACTGGGCGATATAATACAGTATACAGTAATAGATTTAACACTAAAATACACCTCAGTCTCAATCTATGTCACACCAAAAGAAGTTATACTCTTAAAATGTTAGTTAAGGGTACGTGTAATAAGCAAATACGTTCCAGTACACCATACAGATTACGTACCGTGAGGAAACATTGTCATGAAATACTGTATTTGCCTAACATGATTCCTTATACAACAATTGAATCTTTCATATTCATACCTTAAATGACCATAACGTAAATTGAAGATGGCTATAATCACTGGAATAATGCATGTAATGCTAATCATCGTAAAATAAAATCAAAACTTCTGCATCTACGAATCAAACTCAACAAACAAAGGATGCGTCATACTTACTACTGTCTTTGTTGATTGCAACGTCAAACTTAAATATATCCCTCGGTGATAAATTCACTCAGGTCAAAGGCGTTCTTAATTCTTGCTGGATTTGAGGCCGAAAGTAAACCTTACGAACAGTGATAAGTTTTGTTCCACTCAATTTACAAAATAGATTACAAACAGCACCCTTGTTATGTTTACAAAAGCTGGGCAGCATCTAAGTGAACTCCTCTTCTTCCAGACTTCTTAAAGGCTGCTGAGATGTGACAAAATTATGGTTAACGTTCTTTTGATTTAGATAATTTTGAGAAATTTTATATTTCTTGATATTGTTACTACTCATAACTTAGCGTAATTACTGCTAGCGTGTTAATTTGCTTAGCAATAGTGTTTCTTCACATCGATTGCGTGATACGTATTTATCATCACTTTAGCCGTTTAACTGTAGGGAACGTTCATTTTCTTTATAAGTGACAGAGTTTCAGCTCAACTATCATTTTTTATAATAAGTTTCTTAAAAAAACGATTATATACAATAAATTATGCTATTATAATACCATTTGATTATACAAACGTATAAAAATCTAACTCAAGTCATTGTCACCAATGATCTTACGAAATATAAAACACCAAGAATTGTAGCCTGAAAACAGCTGCACGTGAAAATATACTGAACGAGACCGATGAGCGTACATCAAAGGCCAGGTGAGAATTGCGTCACTATAAAACGTCATTGGTGATAACGTTTCTTAGAAACGAGACTGTTTCTTTTTATTCGCTATAAGGAGCTAATTATTAAATTTTGAGACTTCACAAACATATGTCTGAAAGAATGGTTAAACATCCGGGCTTTTAATTACCGATTGTATGATTAATCCTTCTGCTCCTAGAAGGTATAGGAAACAAACGGGTTTTTAGAAATATAATGACTAATAGGAAACCGTGAGAAAACTTGAAGTGTGGGAATCTCTGTTAGCTACTCTGATTTCATTTTTATTTCATTTTCGAATCCTAATATCATCATCGTTTTTATCAAGAAGGAATGTTATCGGAACATTATTTGTATTGTTGCTGACACAAGCCTTTTCGTAAATTTACGTACTCAATTATTTCGAAAATCAAATCGCGCATTCTATTTGTAAAGCTGTTCATGAATTGGTTTGAACGTTTTGATATCACAAACAAATTCGTCCATAAATATAAGGTAATTTTCTAATTGAAAAATATTTTTTGAGTACGCCTTTATTATCGATTTATAATAGTGAGATTTTGCCACACTTTTCTAACCGTTTTACAATAGGTGGCATGGGTATAAAAATATTTCTTCCACTCAAAGATCGAAAAACAGTCCCTTGCGTGATCAATACTACATGTGATCATAGTAACTTATGAAAAATAGGTTCTGTATGTATTGACTGCTTTATGACTGTACAGTTTACAATTGGGTCAATATATGTGAATACGATATATGCACATCAATGGACTATGACTTGAGGACCTATCTCCTTAGTTCGATGAAGAGATTTTAAAGAATAATATATAATAAAAGATGAAAAGGATAAGGATACTGAAGTGGGGAATATGGGGAAAGGAAGAGTACCCCTGGATACAATCTAGTTTATAGCCCGAAGGGATGGGAAAGAATAAGGAAAAAGGGAGAAAGAGAAGTACAGGAGAAGAATAAAAGAGAGGGGCAGACCCTCATGCGATGTTAAATAGTATTAGAGGCAGTTTGAGAAAATAAAAGACAGGCAGGGAGAGGAAAGGTTTTTTTGGTTCTATGTCTAGCCCTTGCTGCAGCAGTCTGTTCTTCTGACAACTATTTTGATGGTTAAAAAAGGTATGATTGTTGAAAAATTATTTTTTAATGAAATATCAACTTAACTGTTGAAATTATATTTTATGATGATGGTTTTTTAATCAGATGTTATATATCTTTTTTTCTTTCCTTTTTTCTTTTTTTAATCAGATGCTATATATATTTTTTCTTTCTTTTTCTTTTTGTTTAATCAGATGCTATATATTTTTTTTCTTTCTTTTTTTCTTTTTTTTAATCACATGCTATATATCTATTTTTCTTTTTTTTAATCAGATGCTATATATTTTTTTCTTTTTTTTTAATCAGATGCTATATATCTATTTTTTCTTTTTTTTTAATCAGATGCTATATATTTTTTTCTTTCTTTTTTTAATCAGATGCTATATATCTATTTTTTCTTTTTTTTTAATCAGATGCTTTATATTTTTTTCTTTCTTTTTTTAATCAGATGCTATATATCTATTTTTTCTTTTTTTTTAATCAGATGCTTTATATTTTTTTCTTTCTTTTTTTAATCAGATGCTATATATCTATTTTTTCTTTTTTTTAATCAGATGCTATATATCTATTTTTTCTTTCTTTTAATCAGATGCTATATATTTTTTTATTTCTTTTTTTAATCAGATGCTATATATCTATTTTTTCTTTCTTTTAATCAGATGCTATATATCTTTTTTCCTTTTTTTTAATCAGATGCTATATATTTTTTTCTTTCTTTTTTTAATCAGATGCTATATATCTATTTTTTCTTTTTTTTTAATCAGATGCTATATATTTTTTTCTTTCTTTTTTTAATCAGATGCTATATATCTATTTTTTCTTTTTTTTAATCAGATGCTATATATTTTTTTATTTCTTTTTTTAATCAGATGCTATATATTTCTTTCTTTCTTTTTTTAATCAGATGCTATATATCTATTTTTTCTTTTTTTTTAATCAGATGCTATATATTTTTTTCTTTCTTTTTTTATTCAGATGCTATATATCTATTTTTCCTTTCTTTTAATCAGATGCTATATATCTTTTTTCCTTTTTTTTAATCAGATGCTATATATCTTTTTTCCTTTTTTTTAATCAGATGCTATATATTTTTTTCTTTCTTTTTTTAATCAGATGCTATATATCTATTTTTTCTTTTTTTTAATCAGATGCTATATATTTTTTTCTTTCTTTTTTTAATCAGATGCTATATATCTATTTTTCCTTTCTTTTAATCAGATGCTATATATTTTTTTATTTCTTTTTTTAATCAGATGCTATATATCTATTTTTTCTTTCTTTTAATCAGATGCTATATATCTTTTTTCCTTTTTTTTAATCAGATGCTATATATTTTTTTCTTTCTTTTTTTAATCAGATGCTATATATTTCTTTCTTTCTTTTTTTAATCAGATGCTATATATCTATTTTTTCTTTTTTTTAATCAGATGCTATATATTTTTTCATTTCTTTTTTTAATCAGATGCTATATATCTATTTTTTCTTTCTTTTAATCAGATGCTATATATCTTTTTTCCTTTTTTTTAATCAGATGCTATATATTTTTTTCTTTCTTTTTTTAATCAGATGCTATATATTTCTTTCTTTCTTTTTTTAATCAGATGCTATATATCTATTTTTTCTTTTTTTTAATCAGATGCTATATATTTTTTTCTTTCTTTTTTTAATCAGATGCTATATATCTATTTTTCCTTTCTTTTAATCAGATGCTATATATTTTTTTATTTCTTTTTTTAATCAGATGCTATATATCTATTTTTTCTTTCTTTTAATCAGATGCTATATATCTTTTTTCCTTTTTTTTAATCAGATGCTATATATTTTTTTCTTTCTTTTTTTAATCAGATGCTATATATCTATTTTTTCTTTTTTTTTAATCAGATGCTATATATTTTTTTCTTTCTTTTTTTAATCAGATGCTATATATCTATTTTTTCTTTTTTTAATCAGATGCTATATATCTATTTTTTCTTTTTTTTAATCAGATGCTTTATATTTTTTTCTTTCTTTTTTTAATCAGATGCTATATATCTATTTTTTCTTTCTTTTAATCAGATGCTATATATCTTTTTTCCTTTTTTTTAATCAGATGCTATATATTTTTTTCTTTCTTTTTTTAATCAGATGCTATATATCTATTTTTTCTTTTTTTTAATCAGGTGCTATATATTTTTTTTTCTTTCTTTTAATCAGATGCTATATATCTTTTTTCCTTTTTTTTAATCAGATGCTATATATTTCTTTCTTTCTCTTTTTTTAATCAGATGCTATATATCTATTTTTTCTTTTTTTTAATCAGATGCTATATATTTTTTTCTTTCTTTTTTTAATCAGATGCTATATATCTATTTTTTCTTTCTTTTAATCAGATGCTATATATCTTTTTTCCTTTTTTTTAATCAGATGCTATATATTTTTTTCTTTCTTTTTTTAATCAGATGCTATATATCTCTTTTTTCTTTTTTTTAATCAGATGCTATATATTTTTTTATTTCTTTTTTTAATCAGATGCTATATATCTATTTTTTCTTTTTTTTAATCAGATGCTATATATCTATTTTTTCTTTTTTTTAATCAGATGCTATATATTTTTTTCTTTCTTTTTTTAATCAGATGCTATATATCTATTTTTTCTTTTTTTTAATCAGATGCTATATATTTTTTTATTTCTTTTTTTAATCAGATGCTATATATCTATTTTTTCTTTCTTTTAATCAGATGCTATATATCTTTTTTCCTTTTTTTTAATCAGATGCTATATATTTTTTTCTTTCTTTTTTTAATCAGATGCTATATATCTATTTTTTCTTTTTTTTAATCAGGTGCTATATATTTTTTTTTCTTTCTTTTAATCAGATGCTATATATCTTTTTTCCTTTTTTTTAATCAGATGCTATATATTTCTTTCTTTCTCTTTTTTTAATCAGATGCTATATATCTATTTTTTCTTTTTTTTAATCAGATGCTATATATTTTTTTCTTTCTTTTTTTAATCAGATGCTATATATCTATTTTTTCTTTCTTTTAATCAGATGCTATATATTTTTTTATTTCTTTTTTTAATCAGATGCTATATATCTATTTTTTCTTTCTTTTAATCAGATGCTATATATCTTTTTTCCTTTTTTTTAATCAGATGCTATATATTTTTTTCTTTCTTTTTTTAATCAGATGCTATATATCTATTTTTTCTTTTTTTTAATCAGATGCTATATATTTTTTTCTTTCTTTTTTTAATCAGATGCTATATATCTATTTTTTCTTTCTTTTAATCAGATGCTATATATCTTTTTTCCTTTTTTTTAATCAGATGCTATATATTTTTTTCTTTCTTTTTTTAATCAGATGCTATATATCTATTTTTTCTTTTTTTTAATCAGATGCTATATATTTTTTTATTTCTTTTTTTAATCAGATGCTATATATCTATTTTTTCTTTTTTTTAATCAGATGCTATATATCTATTTTTTCTTTTTTTTAATCAGATGCTATATATTTTTTTCTTTCTTTTTTTAATCAGATGCTATATATCTATTTTTTCTTTTTTTTAATCAGATGCTATATATTTTTTTATTTCTTTTTTTAATCAGATGCTATATATCTATTTTTTCTTTCTTTTAATCAGATGCTATATATCTTTTTTCCTTTTTTTTAATCAGATGCTATATATTTTTTTCTTTCTTTTTTTAATCAGATGCTATATATCTATTTTTTCTTTTTTTTAATCAGGTGCTATATATTTTTTTTTCTTTCTTTTAATCAGATGCTATATATCTTTTTTCCTTTTTTTTAATCAGATGCTATATATTTCTTTCTTTCTCTTTTTTTAATCAGATGCTATATATCTATTTTTTCTTTTTTTTAATCAGATGCTATATATTTTTTTCTTTCTTTTTTTAATCAGATGCTATATATCTATTTTTTCTTTCTTTTAATCAGATGCTATATATTTTTTTATTTCTTTTTTTAATCAGATGCTATATATCTATTTTTTCTTTCTTTTAATCAGATGCTATATATCTTTTTTCCTTTTTTTTAATCAGATGCTATATATTTTTTTCTTTCTTTTTTTAATCAGATGCTATATATCTATTTTTTCTTTTTTTTAATCAGATGCTATATATCTTTTTTCCTTTTTTTTAATCAGATGCTATATATTTCTTTCTTTCTTTTTTTAATCAGATGCTATATATCTATTTTTTCTTTCTTTTAATCAGATGCTATATATCTATTTTTCCTTTCTTTTAATCAGATGCTATATATTTTTTTATTTCTTTTTTTAATCAGATGCTATATATCTATTTTTTCTTTCTTTTAATCAGATGCTATATATCTTTTTTCCTTTTTTTTAATCAGATGCTATATATTTCTTTCTTTCTTTTTTTAATCAGATGCTATATATCTATTTTTTCTTTTTTTTAATCAGATGCTATATATTTTTTTATTTCTTTTTTTAATCAGATGCTATATATCTATTTTTTCTTTCTTTTAATCAGATGCTATATATCTTTTTTCCTTTTTTTTAATCAGATGCTATATATTTCTTTCTTTCTTTTTTTAATCAGATGCTATATATCTATTTTTTCTTTTTTTTAATCAGATGCTATATATTTTTTTCTTTCTTTTTTTAATCAGATGCTATATATCTATTTTTTCTTTTTTTTAATCAGATGCTATATATTTTTTATTTCTTTTTTTAATCAGATGCTATATATCTATTTTTTCTTTTTTTTAATCAGATGCTATATATTTTTTTCTTTCTTTTTTTAATCAGATGCTATATATCTATTTTTTCTTTTTTTTAATCAGATGCTATATATTTTTTTATTTCTTTTTTTAATCAGATGCTATATATCTATTTTTTCTTTCTTTTAATCAGATGCTATATATCTTTTTTCCTTTTTTTTAATCAGATGCTATATATTTCTTTCTTTCTTTTTTTAATCAGATGCTATATATCTATTTTTTCTTTTTTTTAATCAGATGCTATATATTTTTTTCTTTCTTTTTTTAATCAGATGCTATATATCTATTTTTTCTTTTTTTTAATCAGATGCTATATATTTTTTTATTTCTTTTTTTAATCAGATGCTATATATCTATTTTTTCTTTCTTTTAATCAGATGCTATATATCTTTTTTCCTTTTTTTTAATCAGATGCTATATATTTTTTTCTTTCTTTTTTTAATCAGATGCTATATATCTATTTTTTCTTTTTTTTAATCAGGTGCTATATATCTTTTTTTCTTTCTTTTTTTAATCAGATGCTATATATTTTTTTCTTTTCTTTCTTTTAATCAGATGCTATATATTTTTTTCTTTCTTTTCTCTTTCTTTTAATCAGATGCTATATATCTTTTTTCCTTTTTTTTAATCAGATGCTATATATTTCTTTCTTTCTCTTTTTTTAATCAGATGCTATATATCTATTTTTTCTTTTTTTTTAATCAGGTGCTATATATCTTTTTTTCTTTCTTTTTTTCTTTCTTTTTTTCTTTCTTTTAATTAGATGCTATATATCTTTTTCTCTTTTTTTTAATCAGATGCTATATATTTTTTTCTTTCTTTTTTTTAATCAGATGCTATATATTTTTTTCTTTCTCTTTTTTAATCAGATGCTATATATTTTTTTCTTTCTTTTTTTTAATCAGATGCTATATATTTTTTTCTTTCTCTTTTTTAATCAGATGCTATATATCTAGTTTTTCTTTTTTTTAATCAGGTGCTATATATCTTTTTTTCTTTTTTTTTAATCAGGTGCTATATATCTTTTTTTCTTTTTTTTTTAATCAGATGCTATATATCTTTTTTTCTTTTTTTCTTTTTTTTAATCAGATGCTATATATATCTTTTTTCTTTTTTTTAATCAGATGCTATATATCTTTTTTTCTTTCTTTTTTCTTTCTTTTTAATCAGATGCTATATATCTATTTTTTCTTTTTGTTTAATCAGATGCTATATATTTTTTTTCTTTCTTTTTTTCTTCTTTTTAATCACATGCTATATATCTATTTTTTTCTTTTTTTTAATCAGATGCTATAATATATATATATATATATATATATATATATATATATATATATATATATATACATACATATATATATATGTATATATATTTTTTTTCTTTCTTTTTTTTTAATCAGATGCTATATATCTGAGCCTTGGAGGATCACAATTGATCTCAGGCTCCAGTCTCCTCCACCTATTATGATCACGAGCATGTTCGATAGTGAGATTTCTAGTTAGGGTGCAAAGGTCGTCATCGTCTAAGGCAAATTTGTCCAAGGTTTTCTGGCCAAGCCTGTGAAACCTGATATTAAGAGGCACAAATTTAGAATACTGATGTAATTCCCTGATTTTATCGTAATAGGGAAGGCTCTCTTTGTAGGCTCTCCCCAAAGCCCTATTTTGTATTGACTGCATTTTATCTAGTGAAGGTTTGCTAAGTGCTCCAAATATTATAGTGGGGTACTCTAACTGAGACCTAACTAATGATTTATGTAAACGAAGTTGGGTTTAGTTGACAAGTTTTGAAATCGTTTTGATTTATTGAGAGTTGTACTAGATGCAGTTACTCTCGCCTTAACCTGTGGAAGGAAGCCAGATTTTTGGAAGTTAGACTCAAGTATTGTTGCCTTCTATTTGAATGGAATTCTTACATTGTCTATTATGATTTCTGCGGAATTGCGAACTGAAATTGAGAGGAGCTGGAATTTGTTCATATTTGTTGTTATTTTCCATTTCTTTTCGTAGTTATTAATTTTTTTGTATCTCCCTGACCGTCTTTACCTGTAGCAGTCTGTCTGTCTGTCTCAGATTGCCTTACCATTGTGTAAGACACGGGCTCTTGCCTTAGGCACCCCGTAATACCTGTAGCAAGAGGGGAAAGTAGAGTCGTTTAAAAAGTGAAAGTGTGAGGAGCGAATACAAATCGTAGTGCCAATAGATTCGATTATTATTATTATTATTATTATTATTATTATTATTATTATTATTATTATTATTATTTTTACGGGTTTATTTCTCGCCCTCCATCAGACACTAAAAGTCTGTTCAGGCGGGCCTTGGTGTGTGAAAAATAATTTCTCTCCAGTTAATATTTTGCTCTGTATCTTATCAGTTATTTCGCTACCATTTGTATTCAGGCTTAATAGTTTTCAGGTCACTATTATAATACTTTCTAAAAAGATAAGTCTTCAGGTTTTTCTTGAAAGCTGCCACATTTTTGCTATTCTTGACGTCAAGTGGAAGGTCGTTGAATAAAACTAAAAAACTATAAACAACGAAAAAATCTGTGAAGTAACAACAGACATGAATATGTTGCATCGTTTTCTAAATAGTTTGATATGAATGGGAAAAATTGTTTATAGCAATCAAAAATTAGCAAATAAATGCTTACAATTTCGTAAAAGATAAAATAGAAAACGTAATTTGATTCTTACGTTTGCATCCTGAGTTACACAGATGTTAAACTTTACGCAAAAAAAAAAAAAATTAAAGAGATTTAACAATGTAAAAACTGATGTTTTTACCAGGGTAATCCAAGAAAACAAATATTGTGATTGGTCCAGTTTCAATATTATTATTATTATTATTATTATTATTATTATTATTATTATTATTATTATTATTATTATTACTTGCTAAGCTACAACCCTAGTTGGAAAAGCTGGATGCTATAAGCCCAAGAGCTCCAACAGGGAAAATAGCCCAGTGATGAAAGGAAATAAGGAAAAGAACTACAATAGAAGTATAACAACAATAATAACGTTAAAATAAATCTTTCATATATATACTATAAAAACTCGAAAATAATAAGAAGATAAGAACTCCAATATAACAAAGAGGAAGAGAAATAAGATAGAATAGTGTACCCGAGTGTACCCTCAAGCAAGAGATCTCTAACCCAAGACAGTGGAAGACCATGGTACAGAGGCCATGGCACTACCCAAGACTAGAGACCAATGGTTTGATTTCGGAGTGTCCTTCTCCTAGAAGAGCTACTTACATTGGGACTTAAGTTCATGCAGATATATTCGGAATCTATTTTTCAAGACGAAAGGAATAGAATATGCAATTCTGGAACAATTAGTTAGTCATTTAAAGATTTAAATGTCACTCATGAATGGCAGAGGCAAAGGAAAGGGACATTGCCCTATCAAGCAGGACAATGCCATAGAAACTGACCATATATACATATGACGTGTGCTCAATCCCGTTCTCCGCCCATGCTAGGACCAGGGAGGGCCAGGCAATGGCTGATGATGACTCAGTTGGTTGATCTGCAGGTTCTCTCAAACGTCCAATCCTTAGCTCACTAGGATGGTGAGGTTGCAGGCACCACATGAAACTATCGAGCTTAAGCATTCCTCGAACCCCAGTCCAGCAGATCTCTAGGCAAATGATTTTATATTGAACAGGCTGACATAAGTCATAGTATAGTTTAAATATAAAATTTCTGTTTCGATGTTGTTACTGTTTTTTTTAAAATATTTTATTAATTGTTAATTATTTCTCATATCGTTTATTTATATCCTCATTTCCTTTCCTCCCCGGGCTATTTTTCCCTGTTGGAACCCTTGGGCTTATAGCATCTTGCTTTTCAAACTACGCTTGTAGCTTAGCTAATAATAATAATAATAATAACATATATATATATATTTATATATATATATGCATATATATACATACATATATATATATATATATATATATACATATATATACATACATATATATATATAAATATATATATATATATATATATATATATACATATATATATATAAATATATATATATATATATAAATATATATATATATGTATATATATGTATGTATATATATATGTATATATATGTATATATATATATATATATATATATATATATATATATATTTATATATATATGTATGTATATATATGTATATATATATATATAAATATATATATATATATATATATATATATATACATATATATATATAAATATATATATATATATATATATATATATATATATGCATATATATATATATATATATATATATATATATGTATGTATATATATGTATATATATATATATATATATATATATATATATATATATTTATACATATATATATGTATGGATATATATGTATATATATAAATATATATATATATATATATATATATATATATATATATACATACATATATATATATATATATATATATATATATATATTCTACGGAGACAGTTGTATGCTCTGTTGGGAATGATGGATGAGAATGAACGAGGCATCTTGATATTATTCGATCGAAGTGCTTGTTTTGATACAGTTGACCCTGAATTTATACTCTCGGTTGATAAAGATTATTGTTTACGGACTGGAAATTCTTATACACTAGTGTATGCGACCCGTCGAAAATGACGGCTAAATATTTAGGTAGATATGTATACCCACACACGCAGTTTCAACCTTTCCCACCCCCTCCCCGTTTTCTAACAATGGCGAGCTGGTTTGGGTAGTTTGCTTTTTTCCGAATGGTTGTCGTTCAGCGTAACAGGAATATACATACATAGACACACACACACACACACACATATATATATATATATATATATATATATATATATATATATATATATCATCTCCTCCTATGCTTATTGACGCAAAGGGCCTCGGTAAGATTTCGCCAGTCGTCTCTATCTTGAGCTTTTAATTCAATACTTCTCCATTCACCATCTCTTACTTCGCGCTTTACAGTTCTCAGCCATGTTGGCCTGGGTCTTCTAACTCTTTTAGTGCCTTGTCGAGCCCAGCTGAATATATATATATATATATATATATATATATATATATATATATATATATATATATATATATATATATATATATATATATATATATATATATATATTTATATATATATATATATATATATATATATATATACATAGATATAGATATCAAGACACTTGCCCTTTGTTATATAGAGGAGATTATGGGAACCCCTATACAGAGGGGTGCCCCAGGGAAGTGTACTATGTTCAGTCTCATTTTGTATCTATACTGTTAGTCCCATCAAAATATTTCAGAGACATGGAGTAAAGTTCAAGCTATTTTCGGATGGTACAGAACTTTAATAATAATAATAATAATAATAATAATAATAATAATAATCTTGGATAGTGCTATAGCCTCTGTACCATGGCCTTCCAGTGTTTTGGGGTAGAGTTCTCTTGCTTGAGGGTATACTTAGGCACACTTTTCTATCTTATTTCTTTTCCTCTTGCTTTTTTTTTCAGTTTTTTATAGTCTATAAACAGAAGATCTATTTCAATGTTGTTACTGGTCTTAACAAATATCTTATTGTTCCTTATTTTTCTTGTAGTTTATTCCTTTATTTCTTTTCCTCACTGAGCTATTTTCCCTGTTGGAGCCGTTGGGCTTATATCATCCTGCTTTTCCAGCTAGGGTTGTAGCTTAGCAAGTGATAATAATAATAATGATAATAATAATAAAACACGTTCTTTATAATGTTAAGAAATGGAAGACATTTGAAGATATTTGAAAACTAAAACTAAATTAAAATAAAAACTGGGATTATGATGGCAGGAAAGAAAGACAATTTAAGAAACCTTGGTGATATCCAAAATGAATATTAATATTTCATTCGACATATCTAGTCGAGTTCGTGACCCAGGTGTATCACTTGACTGTGATTTGTATCTCAGTGCTCAAATGAATATGGTGAGAATCACTGAGTATCGCATCGGAAACATTCCCTTTGTATAGAAATATCTGGGGGAATGGTCTGTTAGGAAACTTTCTTGATTCTGTCTAATTTCTCTTCTTGTTTTGTTAAAAAAAAATTACAGTTTATGTAGGAAATGTTTATTTTAATGTTGTTACTTTTCTTGAAATATTTTATTTTTCATTGCTTCATTTCCTCACTGGGCTATTTTCCCTGTTGGGGCCCCTGGGCATAGCATCCTGCTTTTCCAACTAGGGTTGTAGCTTAGCAAGTAATAATAATAATAATAATAATAATAATAATAATAATAATACATATACCAAGCACTTCCCCCAATTTTGGGTGGTAGCCGACATCAACAAATGAAACAAAAACAAAAAAGGGGACCTCTACTCTCTACGTTCCTCCCAGCCTAACCAGGGACTCAATAATAATGATAATAATTCCAGGATTTATTACTGGAGCTCAATCTATTTCAAGTTGCCCAAAGTACAACTTACGCAGTTACAAAATATAATAAACAGAGGAGCAATATTGATAATAGGTGTTCCAACCCGACAAAGGATTATCCCGTACTGATTAAACTACGATGACTGCCTATTAAAGAAAAAATAAATTGTAAGACATGTGTAAATGTCTATGATAGTCGCTACACATAGTATAGCCAGTAAATATTGTCGACACGAAACTATAGTCCATTTCTTTTAGCGAGGCAGATTTGCACCGACTCGCAACGGTGCCATTTTAGCTCGGAAAGGTTTCCCGATCGCTGATTGGTTGGACAATAGTTACTGATGGTTTCAAGTTATTGGAGCCAAGATATACCTCGACTGTGGACGCTCGAGTTTTCAATTTTGTATAGTAAGCTCCCACTTGACATCAGAAGGACTGATTTATATAAAGAAAAAGGTTTTTAAGATGATGAATAATTTTTCATAGTAGGTTGGCCAGGGCACCAGCCACCCATTGAGATACTACCGCTGGAGAGTTATTTTATCTTTTGACTGATTAGACAGTACTACATTGGATCCCTCTCTCTGATTATGGCTTATTTTGTCTTTGCCTACACGTACACCAAATAGTCTGGCCTATTCTTTCAACATTTCCCTCTGTCCTCATACACTTAACAACACTGAAATTATCAAACAGTTCTTCGCTCAAAGGGCTAACTACTGCACTGTAATTGTTCAGTGGCTACTTTCCTCTTGATAACGGTAGAAGAGACTAGTTATGGTAAGCAGTTCTTCTAGGAGAATCTAGGAGAAGGACACTCCAAAATCAAGCAATTGCTTTTTATTCTTGGGTAGTGCCATAGACTCTGAACCACGGCCTTCCACTGTCTTGGATTAGAATTCTCTTGCTTGAGGGTACGCTGGGGGGGGGGGGGTTGTACGCTGTTCTATCTAATTCCTCTTCCTCTTGTTTTTTACAGCTTGTATATGAAATATCTAATTCAATATTTAAGATCTAAATCTAATATATATATATATATATATATATATATATATATATATATATATATATATACATACATACATAAACACACACACACACACACACACACATATATATATATATATATATATATATATATATATATATATGTGTGTGTGTGTGTGTGTGTGTGTGTGTGCTTTTCTTTTTTTTATAGAAAGTGGCATTTTATCTTTCATAGTCTCACTTTGTTTACCAAAAAATCAACTCCCCATCCCATGTTTATCCTCTCTTTAATTTCGGTCTCGTATCCTGGAGACTCTTACTATCTATTGTACATGTTGCGAGTACATATATTCATTAAGAATATCTTGAGGTTCGTCCATATCCCTTAATTGTTGTCACTTTGCATTTTCACCGAACAGTATCTTAGTTTCACTCATATTCATTTACAGTCCTACATTTTTGCTTTCTCTATTCAAATCTTTTATCATCTTTTACAAATCCTCACCTACATATACTGTATATATATATATATATATATATATATATATATATATATATATATATATATATATATATATATATGGTAGTTATATCTGTGTACATTGCATATGTATATAACCCGTGGATAGATTATCCAAAACATTACAAGTAGCCTCTCTTATTCTATTAAAGTTTATTTTTTAATAGCATAATATACTCGAGAGAGAGAGAGAGAGAGAGAGAGAGAGAGAGAGAGAGAGAGAGAGAGAGAGAGAGAGAGAGAGAGAGAGAGAGAATCACATTTAATACTCACATGTTCGTCGTTCAAGGCATTCCGCGGATCAGATTTCAATAAAAACCAGGTAATCGTTAACATATACAATTACCGGACTTTCTTCCTATGGCTTCGGCAATCGGTTCTTTATAGAAGACAACTCGGCGATGCAATGGGATATATAGAAAGTACACACCGAGAAATCGATAACTGCATAGACATTTCGCCTGTGCGGAATACCTTAATTACGTTGTCGATAAACTGACTCATGCCATGTGAGAAGAAGAGTGGGTGTGTGTGAGAGAGAACAAGTTAACTTTGTAACAGGAGACGTTCTAAGATATGGCCAACAGCCGTCAAGATAACCGGAAATCAAAATAAAATTTTGAAGTGGCGATTTCCTGTAAAAAGAAAAAAATAGAAGTTACGGATCTGGTTTCCGGTACGACAACTTTACGGGAAGCGTCTGGCAGCGAGAGAGGGGAAACAATGCTCTTTACCGGACAGTCTCTCGTTGGGTGTCAGTGTGTCCGTTAACGTGAGGTGCCGATCAGAAAGTGTATACCCGTTGGAGCACAAGTCCGACGGCTGTTCGTGTAGGTGGGTAGTGGTTAGTTCGTAAATTGAAGAAGGTGGCGAGGGAAGGACGGGTAATTTAGCTTCCATTTAGTATATTAAATATGCTAGAAGTAATGTTAACAAGTTTCAAGCACTTGCGTTAGCATACTTATATATATATATATATATATATATATATATATATATATATATATATATATATATATATATATATATATATATATATATATATTTAATTCATTACTCCAGCAAAATACTGCTGTTTACTCTTAGGCCTACATCTCTAGGTGCAAAATACTGCCATTCACACGTAGGCTTACATCTCTATGTTATTTTTATTTACAATTTTATAAATACAAATTTATTACGTTAAATTGATTATCAAATTGTACAGGTTACATTAAGATCTAGAAAATAATCTTTGTTATTAATATCTGTGATTTTTGTGCTTTTAAATGCTGACAATGTAAGTATAATCTATTCCAGACAAGATACAGTATTTATAAAATGCTGTAAAGATGCAGTAGTTGCTCAAAGTAGGCTAATCTTCCAAATGTGTGTTTACTGGCAGTAAGTTTTCGACGGAAGTGTGGTCACTTGTTTGTTTGCTGTTTTGTTGTGCACGAGGCATCTGAGGTTGTTGGCAATGAAATTTTGTTAGCTATGCGATCTCTCTCTCTCTCTCTCTCTCTCTCTCTCTCTCTCTCTCTCTCTCTCTCTCTCTCTCTCTCTCTCAATTCTTTCTTTGAATTGTGTCTAATGAGCTGACTGGCGGATCTTATATATATATATATATATATATATATATATATATATATATATATATATATATATATATATATGTGTGTGTGTGTGTGTGTGTATGTGTGTGCCAATCGAGAAACATTCCAGATCCTAGGCAGATATCGCTCTGTATGTCTTAAGATATTTATTTTTAACCCGTTTTTTTATTTGTATTTAGTACATGGTTTACAGTGCGGCTGATATATCATATAATTATCCGTTGTATTTCAGTTTGACAATCAGAGAGAGAGAGGCTATACATCGTCGTTGTTATTTATTATCAAGATTAAAGAGTTGTTTATTTAGCTATGAATTAGTTATGATCATCTGTGTCGTTCTCCAAAAACAGACATCTTAGTCTTTTAAGATATAAATAAATATAAAATGTTATGGATTAGAAATAGACGATGAAAGGTTACTCGAGCGGCCGCTCCTGCCATACAGTGGGACTAACGAGTTTGGAAGATCCTTTTGTCCGATTTTATTTTTTCAATCTGCTACCTGCACTAGTCGGTCAACGACAAGGAGAGAGAGAGAGAGAGAGAGATAGATAGATAGAGAGATACTAATTAGTGGATGCAAAGTGAGAGTTTGCTAATTGGTAGGTTTTAAAAGAGAAGCATGGAAGGCTTGTTTAATTTGCTTGAGAGAGAGAGAGAGAGAGAGAGAGAGAGACTTCAGGCAGCTAATTTGCGATCGCGTAGAAGCAGGGCAGACAAATTACCCTTTAAAGCGAGCAGATGAAATCCAAATAAACTTCCTGAGTGATCAAGTTTCTAACAGAGAAGGGGGCGGATTGGGATAGGACAGGGAGACGGGAGTGGGGGTCATTGTAGGAGATGAGGACAGGATTGACTAAACCCCAAATGTAAACATCTTTAATGGTCGAATGGAGATGAGGGCGAAAGGTCAAGGAGTATTGCGTTAAAAATGGTTTTGTAACTGGATTTAAAGGGATTTTGTATATTCATTGAAGTGTTGATGGGTGGTGGGTGGATGGTATCGCAATATGGGCCTAGACTGAACTCCCGGGGTAAAGTGGCTTAATAAAAACTCCGTATCTTAGTTAACTTTAGCGGTGACGAAGGGATCTTGTCAAGTTTAGCTAACCCAACATTTCTATGTCAAGATTAAGGAACCCAATTTTGAACATGTAAAGAATAACGAACCCAATTTTACACAATTAACCTCATGTCAAGAATAACGAACCCAGTGATGATTGGGTTCGCTAATCTTGGCATGAAATGTTCTGGACTATGAAGGAAAAAATAGAAAAGGTAAATAAGGAAAAAACATGTTGGGAATATAAATCATCACTTTATTGATGGAAGAAAAATTAATAACAAACTTTCTATCATAATCAATATCTTATGAGTCATAAAAAAGTTAAAACTAAGTTAAAACCAACATCTTAGGAATCAAAAGAAATTGAGAAGCAATTAAATGACAGAACTCAATGAATTTGTTATCCGTATTCCGTTCTATCCACATAAACTGATTCAAATAGCTTGGTAGAAATTCACGTTTGCATCCTCGCATGTTCTTGATTTTTGTTTTATGCCTTGCCCAATAAGACTCAACATATTGTGTGTGGATGCATGTCTCAATACTTATTCTATTATTGCCAGAAGTGTCTCTTGGTCGCTGTGTTCCACTATTTCCATATATCCCATTGCTGGAGGGAAAAAAAATGAAATTCCATTATGGTTGGCCAAAATATATTTACAATACGAGAAGTTTCCGGTTCCCGTATTTCATTGCACCAACAATATATGACATGAATCCACAGCTGCAATTTCACTTTGAATTTTGCAAAAACATGAGTCCTTCCTTATTGATGAGTTTCGTTTATACCGTGAACAATCTTTTACCTGGCACTCCCATACACAACCGTCTACAGAGGCCCAGCACTTTATCCAGTTCATAAATATGCCGCTTGATTCACATTTTAATTCCGGTCGAATAATTGATTTGTTCTTCATCCAGTCAATCACATGTAACATTTCCTCCCCAAGTAATGGTTTCACAACCTCCGTGAACGTAGACCTATCCATCTTGAGCAGTGGTTCTTAAACTATTTTGCCTTGCACCCCCCTTCTGCATTAAGCATAGATCCCATGCGGCAGCCCCCCCCCCCCCTTCCTACCCTTGAAATTTTTGCCAAACTAGAAAGTACCGTAGGTATGTATGTATTGTTTTTATAAACAATATGTTGCGTTTTGTATGCTAATATACTTTATTGGTTATGTGAGTATATGGATGAATGATAGATTTTTATTTCATTGCTGTTGATTTTTTATAGGAATGCACTGTACTATATTTCAATAACATAAACATTGTTCATAGAAAATGGGTAAAATAGATATATTATGATGAAACAAAATTTTATCTTAATATTTTTTTCAAACTGTTTTAGCATTATACAGATTACAGTAATTACATTGATAGTAAATACTAGAAAAAAATACTAATTACTGCAAAAATAACTAATTTTTACTCTTATTACAATCATTCATGGATCATGACTATATAAAAAAAATATTACACATCCTCCTTAGTGATTAATTTATCCACATTTATGTAGTATTGTAAAACAAAAGACATCATAATTACTACATTTTTATTTTCATTGTTACTATTTTGACTACTTGCGGCCCCCTTGGAAGCTCCTGGCGCCCCCAGGTTAAAAATCACTGATCTTGAGGGATACTGGATATCTGAATATCTAAATGAGTTTTTCTTTTATATTATATAGATGAAAACAACTTTTGAAGGACTTGGTTAATTACTCAACAAGCTGTTTAAGTAGAAACAAAATGAACTAGCTGATTAAGTGAATAGAAAAATGTTTAACTATTAAATAGAAGCTCCAAGTAGCAATTGAAATGCTTGGACTTGAGTTGTTCAAGTAAGTACACAAATGTTTAACTAGCTATCTAAGCGAACAAAAGAAAGTTCAACAAGTAAATAAGTAGCTTTAAGTAGCAACTAAAATGTTCATGTAAAGATTAACGAATCCCATTTTCACATGTCAAGAATAGGGAACACAATTTACCACATGTCAAGAATAAGGAACCCAATTTTACACATGTAAAGAATAATGAACCCGGTGATGGTTGGGTTCGCTAATCTTGACAAGTCCTGACGAAGTATCTGGCAGTTGGGGCTGGGGTTGTTCCAATCAAGATTTTGTAAATTGCATGAGCCTATAGGCCTATATATGAGCTCGTGTAGATAAAACTGAAGCTACGGTGAGCAGTAAGAAAGGTAGGGACTGGATAGTCTTGCATGAAAGTAGAGGCTCAGTTATAAAACAGGTGGAACAATTTAAGTACTTGGGAACTACTCTAAGTAAAGAAGGATGAGAAGCTGAAGTTGGTAATAGTTTAAAATCAGCATGGGGAAGTGGAGGTAGGTAGCAGGGGTGATATGTGATAAGAAAATGCCAATTAAGCTTACAGTTAACATCTATAGCACAGTAATAAGGCCAGTGTTAATGTAGAGATCGGATACGTGGCCTCTCAAGTAGAAAAGAGGAAGCAAAACTTTAGAGAACAGAAATGAAAATGATGAGGTGTATAATGGGACTATCACTGATTTGGAAGATGGGAAAATTGTGAAATAAGAAGAATGGCAGATGTAGTAATGAGGTGATAATAAGTGCCATGACTGGGATTGTGTGGGCACGTGTTGGAGATGGATAGTGGGGAGGGCTTGGGAGAAGCCTGTTAGGGAGAGGGAGGTGGGTGGGGATCAAGAGGGAGGCAGGGAATTAGATGACGAGATAAGGTGAAGGATGATGTGGAGAGAAGAGGTTAGGTGGAAGAGGATGCCTTTGGTTGAAGGCATTGGAGAGGTCACATCTGGCAACCGACCCTAGACTATAGGGATGATTTATTATTAGCCTATTTATACGCGCGCGCGCACACACACACACACATATATATATATATATATATATATATATATATATATATATATATATATATATATATATATATATATATATATATATATATGTGTGTGTGTGTGTATGTGTTTTCGGCGTATAGAAATATTGCGTGTATGTATAATTGCGTCAAGTCTGGAGATAACTATAAAATTGAACAAGTGGTTAGGGTATAGTGTTGGTTTATGTAAGCAATGCAGGCAGTGAATCCAATGACCAATAGAGAGACTGATATGCCGACAGGAACACGTGACTGGCGATATAGGTTTCATGTGACGCCCAACCTCATTAGCAGAAGGTACATCCTAAAGTCGAATCTCTCTCTCTCTCTCTCTCTCTCTCTCTCTCTCTCTCTCTCTCTCTCAGTTACGTAATATTTTGTTCTACTGTTTGTTTACTACCTAAAGTATATTGTGTTCTACTGTTTGTTTACTACCTAAAGTATATTTTGTTCTACTGTTTGTTTACTACCTAAAGTATATTTTGTTCTACTGTTTGTTTACTACCTAATGTTTACGAATATTTTGATCATGGATGAGTAATTAGACCAATGCGTATAGGTTTTCTGAGAGAGAGAGAGAGAGAGAGAGAGAGAGAGAGAGAGAGAGAGATCCGTAAATAGAAATGGAAGTGGCTTTATGAAGTTTAATGATTTCTTTGTGCCAAACAAGAGACTCTCTCTCTCTCTCTCTCTCTCTCTCTCTCTCTCTCTCTCTCTCTCTCTCTTTCTTCATAAATTTCTTATGACAAAGATATACAATAATATATATATATAATATAATATATATATGATATATCATCAGCCATTACTAGTCCACTACAGAACAAAGGCCTCAAATAGTCCTTCCATAGTCTAAGGTATTGTGCTGCAGACTTGATTAATGTGGCAGTGACGAATGTATCGACGTTCCCTTGAAGCCAACCCAAGTTTTGGGTAACAACTTATTATTATTAAACAAAAAGGTTAGGTAGCTATCAACCATGGCAGACGCAGCCTTAATTAGAAGCCGAAAACTAATGAAATGTGAATTAGGCAATGCTTTGTTTTTAATACAGTGAATATGAAAAGTCTGCTAATGCATTTATTGTAACATATTTTTCCTCGTTTGTAATGTATATAACTGTAACACAATTTTCCTTTTTTATACCATCTGTATTCACTTGTAAAGAACAGCCTTATCTTGAAAATCAACAAAGGTACGATTTATAGGCCCATTCTTCGAGTAGGGAAGTCTCCTCAAAATCTGAAGTTCATTTTTTTAACTATTCATTTTTTTTTCACTTCAGTGATGGATTTTTATGCATTGTATAAGTTGTGTTTCCATAAAAAAAACAAGTTATTTATAAGAACAAAGAACAATAACACATGTTATTATAGAACTAAAACTTTTATAAGCATAATAAAAGATAGGCCTATACTGTATTGCTAAGAAAAATCAACATTAGTGATGGTTCTTTCAAGATGTCGAATAGCTCAGCATAAAGCCTTTTCGTAGCTAGCATAGACCTAGTCTCGTCTGTTGACAATTGAGTGTTCGTAGTGAGAGAGGAAATGCAATAGGATACATAAATTATAAAATACAAGAGGATACGTAGAATATATGCACCCGTAGTTTCATGTAGAATTTGATGTAAGGTATAATAACTTAGTTGTTAGGAATTTGATAGCTGTTGCATTTACTTGATAGCAATTTGTCGTTTACAGTAGCAATCAGGGATATTTGAGAGTTACAAGGATTTTGGATGTCTCAAAGACTTTTTAGTCCTTCCGCGGAGACTCCATTTGCTCTTTGGTAGAGCGATTTAGTTTAAGAATTTAGAGCGTTATTATTATTATTATTATTATTATTAAATGCTAAGCTACAACCCTAGTTGGAAAAGCAGGATGATATAAGCCAAGGGACCCCAACGGGGAAAATAGCCCAGTGAAGAAAGGAAATAAGGAAAAATAAAATATTTTAAGAATAGTTACAACATCAAAATGAATATTTCCTATATAAACTATAAAAACTTTAACAAAACAAGAGGAAGAGAAACTAGATAGAACAATACGATATTGTTTAACTTATTCTTGAACTTGTTTACCGTGTTACTGTTCACTACTTCCGATGTAAGTCTGTTCCATGTATTTGCGATTTTGTTTGTAAAGAAATTGCCACATTGAGTGGTGGTGTATCTTCAATTCCAGTTTGTATCCGTTACCTCTGGACTGATTTGTGCTAAGCGTGAAGAGAGAGAGAGAGAGAGAGAGAGAGAGAGAGAGAGAGAGAGAGAGAGAGAGAGCACTCCCACTGGTTGCAGATATCATATCCCGTTTATCTAGACCGAAAAGATAAAATCAACCTCCATAATCGTTGGCTCGAACCACATCACAGGATGTCATCATTTCACCCGCCCCCTTTAAGGCAAAGATAAGCCGTATAAGAGGAAGCGCTCTTTTGTTTGACTTGCTTTACTTTATAGGGTTATGTACATTCTCTCTCTCTCTCTCTCTCTCTCTCTCTCTCTCTCTCTCTCTCTCTCTCTCTCTCAAGTATCATGACACTTCACTGTTATGGCTCAGGGGTGTTAATTTGTCAAATATTATGACATATTTTAGATAAACATTTGCCTAATAGATAAATGTTGTAATCATGTTCCTAATCGCATGCTGGCTAAAACGTTGCCAAATAGTATTATTATATTTTTATCATGCAAGAGAATATTTATTTTGTTATTGAATTTACTTGTGAATTTGGATATTATGTAGTCATGCATAGCCTACTAGGCCTATAGTAGTAGTAGTTCGTAGGCCTGATTAATATGTTTTGAAACTTAGACCGTTATACCAAATAGGCCTACACAGATAACGAGTAGAAAGTATGCACTAGTATTTGTAGTAATGGTACAAAATTTATGTAAATAATAATTGATAAAAAGGTATAATTGCTTATTCAATTTCATATAAAATAATTGAAAAAAAAAATAGAATTAAATATAATTAGGCCTATCTTTCTAATCATGAAGTTCAATTACTTTTTATTAACAAAAAATTGGCCTATATTTTTCTTTATTAGCTACAGTTATGTGCCTTTCAGTCTCAGTTAATAATTAAAATAATATAGTCTTATGGCGTTAGATAAAAAAAAAAAATTCAAGTACTAAGCGTCTCAACACAAGCTTTTTGTTCTTCCAACTTCGTGAATTTTTAGAAGCTTTATTATTCTTTATTATGTTTTGTAGTTGGGAATATAAATCTAAATGTCTCGAGGCGTAATACGAAAAATAATAGCCTTGAAAAGACTAGGCTTACTGAAATGTTTAAAATGAAATTATAAAACTAAATGTTAATAGGCCAAATACGAAAATATAATAGCGTTAAAAAGACTAGGCCTACTGAAATGTTTTTATGAAATTAGGAAACCTATTACTAAGGGGAAAAAGTTTAACACAGCTATGATGCTTCCTATCTAGTCCAGTGGTAACGTGTTCGCCTAGCATTCGAATGGCAACAGATCGATCCCCGCCCGAAACCGTGAGTTTATATTGTTTACCGGGGTGAGGCCACTGCTGTGGTTGGGCACCACAGGGTGGGGGTGTGGCCCTTGCCCTACTGACGTTCTGGTGAGCATCTACTCTAATGGAACTGAAACCTGACACCTTTAATGCGAGTTTTAGAAATCAAACCGTTTGCATTTTCGTCAATATGATATTAGTTTTCACCCGCATTCAAGTGGATCCCGTAGCTGATGGAGGGGTAGGGTTGTCAGTGCACCTCACACGGCGTACTGTAGACATTACTTAATGGTCCTTCATTCATTCATTCATGTAGATTGCCATGCCTATAGCATGAATGGTCCTTGCAGTGTTCCTTCAGCCTCTAGAATCTAGATCTTCTTATAAAATCCTACTTTACCTCTGTTTTTTACTTCCTTTCTTTCATCTTACTTCCCAACCTCTTCTGACATAGTGTTACTTGGATATCGATTTAACAGCATAGGCCCAGCTAATTACCCAATTACTTGGATATCGATTTAACAGCATAGGCCCAGCTAATTACCCAATTACTTGGATATCGATTTAACAGCATAGGCCCAGCTAATTACCCAATTACTTGGATATCGATTTAACAGCATAGGCCCAGCTAATTACCCAATTACTTGGATATCGATTTAACAGCATAGGCCCAGCTAATTACCCAATTACTTGGATATCGAATTGACACCACATGCCTAATTAATTAGACTATATAATGACTAGGATATCGAGTTAACACCATAGGCTGGATTAATTACATAATGACTTGGGTATCGAATTAACGCCATAGGCCTAATTATTTACATTATGACTAGGATATCGAATTAAAACCATAGGCCTAATTAATTACATAATGACTTGGATGTCGAAATAACACCATAGGCCTAATTAATTACATTATGACTTGGAGATAGAATTAATAGCATATGACTGATTAATTACACAATGACTTGGCTATAGAATTAACATCATAGGCCTAATTAATTGCATTATGAGTTGAAGATAGAATTAACTGCATATGCTTAATTAATTGCATAATTACTTGGCTATAGAATTAACACCATAGGCCTAATCAATTGCATAATGACTTGGATATGTAATTAACACCATAGGCCTAATTCATTGCATTAGGACTTGGATATGTAATTAACACCATAGTCCTAATTAATTACACAATGACTTGGATATCGATTAACACCATATGCCTAATTAATTACATAATGGCTTGTATATCGAAATAACATTGGCATAATTATTTAGCTTGGGTTGTGGTGGCCTATTGGAAACGTCCCTACCTGGTGATTGCCGGACTTAGGTTCGAATCCCGCTCAAGGTCGATAGTTTCTTGTGTCTACAATCTCACCGTCCTTATGAGCTAAGGGTAGTGGATTTGGGGGAGCCTATAGTTACCTGATGAGTCTGCAGCCATTGCTAGGCCGTCCTTGGTCCTAGCATGGGTGGAGAGGGGCCTTGCACTGATTGTCCTGCTAGCTAGGATATTGG
Organism: Palaemon carinicauda; assembly: GCF_036898095.1. Classification (NCBI taxonomy): domain Eukaryota; kingdom Metazoa; phylum Arthropoda; class Malacostraca; order Decapoda; family Palaemonidae; genus Palaemon; species Palaemon carinicauda. Next base: position 15,038,557 of record NC_090734.1, read on the forward strand.
CTAGGGCATTGTTATTGTACCTTGCCTCTGTCATTCATGAGCGGCATTTAAACTCTTAAATACTTGAATATGAGAGTAACACCATAGGCCTACTTAATTATCAAATTGGTTGGAAACTGAAATAGGCTAATACCATGAGCCTGATTGATTACCTAATTATGCTGTATATTCATATCACTCAAATTCAAATAGGATTCTTATCGTCCATATTTCTCTTTTCCATTAGTTTTTGGCTTAATAGCAAAAATGATCTCCGTAGTATATGCCACAAATAAACAGGTTTTTTTTTTTTTCAGTTCGAATTTCCCCATATTTTTAACCTTGTATTTCAGTGTGATTTTCCTAAATTTTGCCACATTTCCAGTTGGAATTTCTACATTTTTAAATAATCACAACCAGCTCATATCCAAAGGAAATGACTTTCGAAATGTTGAATGGCTTTATGATGTATAGGGAAAAACACATTCGCTACCTGAAGCCATTTAGAGTAAAAGTAGTTTTATCCAACATCATGGTGTAAGGGGCATAACTCTCCTAAGGAGAACTTCAAAAGACATTTCAGTCCCGCTCAGCGGCATTGCAAGGCACACGATTACTTGGTCTCTTCCCCCATCCCGCATATAGGTGGGAGAGAGAATAGTCACAACCTGGTGAGAGGGGCCTACCCCGAGAGGTACACTCGGAAACCACAATCTCCCATAAATTGCCGAACCGGCGGGTTGTAGTTAAGTAAAAGAGAGGGGTTGGGAAGGGTTGAATCTGCTTGCATATCAATGTAAATATTTATACGTCATATTTGACTGCTCGGGTACACTAGTATGTATGTATGTATATTAATTAACCACCTCCAAGTTACTGGGACACTAACCACCGAGTTGAAGCCGTTAGTTAAAGTCCTATTTCATTGTTATACCCACAAGGACATGAGAGCATTTTCTAATTTTTCACAATACCCATAATGACATATATATATATATATATATATATATATATATATATATATATATATATATATATATATATATTATATACATACATATATATATTATATACATACATATATATATGTATATAATATATATATATATATATATATATATATATATATATATATATATATATATAATATATATATATATATATATTATATATATATTATATATATATATTATATATATATATATATATATATATATATATATATATATATTATATATATATATATATATATATATATATATTATATATATATATATATATATTATATATATATATATATATATATATATATATATATATATATATCCAAAAACTTGCTCTTCATTATAAAGGGGATATATCCTGGCTAACCTCTGTTTCCTATAATATAAACGCTCGCACCCTTGATTTTTGGCTTAGACGTTTATATCCTTCGGTTTTTTATTGTTTGTAAAAAATCCCCGCCCACATTTCCCGTTGGCCATCTAAAATGTAAATGGTGGTTTCCTGCCCGCCATGAGAAGCCACCTGAGTGTGTGATACTCGTAGACGGCAACCGAGGGTATCTGTATGACTCACTCTCAACGCTACTCTAGAAAGAGTCTAGATCTACCCTCAGTCTGTTTCTCTCAAGATCTTGGTTGCGAGTTATCTTTTTTTTATGTCGATATGCACCTCTCTCTCTCTCTCTCTCTCTCTCGTCAGGTAATGCCTAATGATTAGTAAAAAATAATCTCATATTTATGTGGATATACACAATTCTCTCTCTCTCTCTCTCTCTCTCTCTCTCTCTCTCTCTCTCTCTCTCTCTCTCTCTCACGCATAATCGTAATTTCTTATACATTTTCATGTAAAAATATTTTGTCTCATATAAGAGATAATTTCCTCTCATATAATTATATCTTTTATATAAGATTCTCTCTCTCTCTCTCTCTCTCTCTCTCTCTCTCTCTCTCTCTCTCTCTCTCTCTCTCCTCTCTCTCTCTCTCTTAAATCAATTACTTCTTCCTCATTCCTGTGACCACCTGCGGTTCTTCAAGCCCCATACAAACACTAGACTTCAGCTCCATTGACCTCCACCGGACTGAATATTATCCTTCTCCTGCAGAGGCATCTCTTGTCTCTAACGCCTTTCTTATCCCCAACACATTTTTATATCCTTCGTTTTCGGAGTTTTCTCGTTCAAATACTTTTTTTTTCATCCCTCCAACACTTTTCGTTAGTCTATTCACGTAAATGAGGTCCCTTTTTTAAATTACTTTTCTCCCTGAAACACCACTTTTTGTCA
>NC_090734.1:15041322-15053822 GCF_036898095.1 Palaemon carinicauda
TTTCTTTACAAGCGAATAGGCACTTGAAAAAAATTTGTTTGCTCTTAATACCATTGCTAGGTAAATTGCTTTTTAAGTTGCTAGGCGAATCGTGTTCTCTCTCTCTCTCTCTCTCTCTCTCTCTCTCTCTCTTCTCTCTCTCTCTCTCTCTCTCTCTCTCTCTCTCGTTATGTTTCTTTGTAAGTCAAGACTTATACTGTCTATATGTACACACACACACATACATATATATATATATATATATATATATATATATATATATATATATATTATATATATATATATATACACATATACATATACATACATACATACATACATACATTCATACATATACCAAGGCACTTCCCCCAATTTTTTTTTTTTTTTTTTTTTTGGGGGGGGGGGGGGTTAGCCGACATCAACAAATGAAACAAAAATAAAAAATAGTAATAAAAGGGGACCTCTCCCCTTTACGTCCCTCCCAGTCTGACAAGGGACTCAACCGAGTTCAGCTGGTACTGCTAGGGTGCCACATATACAACAAATAACAAATGCAGCCATTTCTAGTGCACTGCAGTCCAAAGGCCTCAGACATACCCTTCATCATGTGATGCCAAAATACTTTAAATCAATCAATCAGTCAACCTTCATCATGTCTGGGGGTTTTCATCACCACGCTAGCCACTGAGGATTGGTGATGGTGGGAGACTTTACTCTAATTGCTCATAGGAAAACCAACTTTGACTGATGCAGCTTTGCTGATCATGGCGATACACAAACACTTTCTCCCTTTAAAGTATCCCTATTCAATTGATGGGAAGGGTGACAGAATAATAATAATAATAATAATAATAATAATAATAATAATTTCCCCCATGTAATAGAAAGCAAGTCTCTCTCTCTCTCTCTCTCTCTCTCTCTCTCTCTCTCTCTATCTCTCTCTCTCTCTCTCTCTCTCTCTCTCTCTATATATATATATATATATAAAATATAATGTGTGTGTGTATATATATATATATATATATATATATATATGTATATATATATATATATATATGTATATAATATTATACTATATATATATATATATATATATATATAGTATATATATATATATTGAGAGGGATTGCGTGTGCGTGTGAGCATATCTATCTAGATAGTTTGGCCTACAGTATTGACGGGTTGTGTACATTGATGATGATAATAATCCTTATTTCTTATTACTATAAGAATCATTTTATCTTCTTCATGAGAGAACAAGTCTTGAACAACGTACACTTACCCTCTTTCTTCAACAGATATTTTCCGCTCTCTCTCTCTCCTCTCTCTCTCTCTCTCTCTCTCTCTCTCTCTCTCTCTCTCTCTCTCGTCTCTCTCTCTCTGTAAGGAAAAACCACCATCACAACAAAACCGAAATTCAGTCTCCACTTGATCCCCGAGAAGTGTAGTTTGTGTGGCTGCTCGAATGATATTGCCTTCTTAGATTTCATTCGTTTTTGTCAGTGTTACGTTGACTATTGTGCACTTACAGTGAGCCTTTTTTTAAGTTTTGTACGTGTGTTAGTTGTTTTTATACTTTTTTTTGTTCTGTTTGGATTCTTATCCATTTTTTAGTTGACTTATTTCTTGTGTTATATATATGTGTACTTTGTATTCTTTTCCAGTTTTGAGTTGACTTATTTCTATAAAGCTTATGTTATTTTTGAACAATTTTGGATTCACATCCATTTTTTAGTAGACTCATTTTTTTTGTCATTTTTGGGTATGTTTTGAATTATTTTCCAGTTTTAGGTTGACTTATTTCTATAAAGCTTATGTTATTATGAACAATTTAGCGTTTTGATTCTCGCTTTGCCTTCTTTATTTTATGTTCTTATTCTACAAGGTTGAAATAATCATGTTTTCCATCATTCTTCCATTTATTACTATTATATTTTGACTGAATTGTTTTAATTATCTCTTTTAGCTTTATATTCTTATTCATATCACTACGTTTCTAGTTACGCTAATAATCTTGGAAATTTTGTGAAGTTAGTCAAGAAAATATATAATTAATCCATTGGTTTGATTCAGTTTATAAAATGAACTCTATGACAGGGGATGTTAAAGGCGTTTCACCCTTAACGTTGCAAACAGTGTTCAAAATCAGTTTACAAAATGTTTCATTATTATTATCATTATTATTATTATTGTTATTATTATTATTATTATTATTTATTATTATCATTATTATTATTATCATTATTATTATTATTATTATTATTATTATTATTATTATTATTACTAGCCAAGCTACAACCCTGGTTGGAAAAGCAAGATGCTATGAGCCCAAGGGCTCCAATAAGGAAAAAAAATAGTCCAGTGAGAAAAGGAAACAAGAAAATAAATTAACGATATAAGAAGTAAGGGCTCCAATAAGGAAAAAATAGTCCAGTGAGGAAAGGAAACGAAGGAAATAAATTTACGATATAAGAAGTAATGAAAAATTAAAATTAAATATTTTAAGAATATTAACAACATTAAAACAGATGGTTCATATATAACTATAAAAAACACTTATGTGAGCCTGTTCAACATAAAAAACATTTTCTGCAACTTTGAACTTTTGAAGTTCTATTGATTCAACTACTTATTGTTAAAGGTGCTTGGTGTATGTCAGAGGATGTTTACAAATACTTTGTTATGAAGATGGGCATGATTGCGTCGTTTATGGATAGAATTGGGGTATTTTATTTGTTCTGGGCATTTACATATTCTTGAAGGAAAAATGTGGGTATTTCGAGAACTTCTAAGAAATAAGTTTTCCTTCATCATATGTCAGAATATACAGTAGGTAAGGATTTATCCAAGCACATAGATTGAAATTTACATGTGCCTTTTCTGTGTTCATGTGTAATATGTAATTTCAAGTGTAATGTGTAATTTCAAGTGTAATTTGTCATTTTTACAGGGACAGCGCTTTGACGTTATTTCCCTATTTATTTTCATATTGTATTTTTTATTATTCGTTATCTTATTGTTGGTTCGTTGTGAGCTTGTACCAATATAAACTCACTTTTTATCTTTACATGTGTTTTTGCATTAAGTATTAGTACACATATTAACCTACCTCCGATATATATATATATATATATATATATATATATATATATATATATATATATATATATACGTGCGTGTATGTGTGTCTGTATACATAGTATATAAATATGTACATCATATATATATATATATATATATATATATATATATATATATATACATATATATATAGATAGATAGATAGATAGACAGATGTGTATATATGTTTGTGTGCGTGTGTAAATGAACGCCTATTAATTAGATAACGCAGGTTGTCAACTTAAAATACTTAATTACCAACATGACTAAAACGTCGTCGTATTTCTCATCCGCAGCTGCTCGCGACTACGACGAACTGAAGAGACGGTTCACGGACACCTCCCAGTCAGCCGAGTCCCTTCAGCTACGTCTGGAGGAGAAGGAACTCGACCTGAGCAACCTCAGAAGCGGTAAGGCGAAGCTACAATGTCCTACTCCTCCTCCCTCCCCTCCTATACCTCCTCCTCATCCTTCTCCTCCACAGATTCTGAAACCTCAGTCTTGGGATATCCACAGTTACTCTTGGTTTTTTTTTTTTTTTTATTGTTCAGACAATTTATTTGACAACGTGATTTAGCTCAATGATATTCTCTCTCTCTCTCTCTCTCTCTCTCTCTCTCTCTCTCTCTCTCTCTCTCTCTCTCTCTCTCTCTCTCTTTTGCTGGTAAAGGTTATTCGCTATTTTTTTCATTTACTCCTTAATGAAATAAATCAGACCTTATATGTCTTTATGGTCTCGAAAAGTCATGATCATCATTTCAAAAATTTGTGGTAATGATTTTTTTTATCAGATCATTATCATCATTTCCACCGTCGTCATTACTTTTCAAAGTTATCATTATATTAAAGTATTATTATTATTATTATTATTATTATTATTATTATTCGTTTCCAAGTGGGGATATCTTAGTCAACTCACCCATGCTAGGTTGGTTTGCTGTGAGTGATCACACGAAAATCTCCCACCATCACCAACCTTCAGTTGGCCAGCGTGGTGATGGAAGCAGGGCTAACCCCAGACCTGACTAAGGACATGTCTGAGGACTTTGTCCTGCAGTGAACTAGACACGCGTGCATTTGTTGTTGTTGTTTTTGTTGTTGTTATTGTATTATACGTTAATTAAGTAGTTAAGTAGATTTAATTATAAAGTTGAATTACAAAACGAAGATAAAGCAAACGAACAAACGTTTCTGTTGCTTGTTCTTCTTCATGTGACGTCATCATGGCATCTCTGTAACTCTAGTCAATTTTTTTTAGTGAGGCAGATTTGCACCGAGTCGCAGGGGTGTCCTTTTAGCTCGGAACAGTTTTCTGATCGCTGATTGGTTGAACAAGATAATTCTAACCAATCAGCGATCAGGAAACTTTTCCGAGCTAAAAAGGGCACCGCTGCGAGTCGGTGCAAATCTGCCTCACTAAAAAACATTGACTATAGCATCGCTTAGTTGAATATTCCACGTAATTATCAGACCTTCAAATTCTTGAAAACGTCCCTGCCTGGTAATCTGCCGGACTGGGGTTCGAGCCCTGCTCAAGCTCGATAGTGTCTTGTAGTGTCTTCAACCTTACCATCCTTGTGAGCTAAGGATAGGGGATTTGAAGGAGCCTATAGGTATGCCTGCTGAGTCATCAGTGCCATTGCCTAGCCCTCCCTGGGCCTAGCTTGGGTGAAGAGGGGGCTTGAGGTCTGCATACACACACACACACACACACATATATATATATATATATATATATATATATATATTTATATATATATATAATATACATATACATATATATATAATATACATATACATACATATATATATATATATATATATAATATATATATATATATATATATATATTGTCAGTGTCCCTTGCCTCTTCCATTCATGAGTAATCTCCAAACTTAAAAGAAAGAGTAATTGTTTTCCTGGAGATTATTATTAATCACAGCAGCCATTGTCTAGCCCGCCTTGGTCCTAGTTAGGGTGGAGAGGGGGCTTGAGCTCTGTATGTGTATGTATATATATATATATATATATATATATATATATATATATATATATATATAATGTGTGTGTGTGTGTGTATTGTGTCATTGTCCCTTTCCTCTTCCATTTATGAGTAATCTTTAAACTTAATAGGAAAGAGTAAGTGTTTTCCTAGAGATTATTATTAATCACCGGGTCTTTATTTCTCCTTAATGGGCTATCCTCATTAATTAATTCTTATATATCTGCAAGTGACGCACTCACGACTGGGTTTATTAATTAATTCTTATAAGTGATGGATTACTTATGACTGAGTAATTTTGATCGGCTAATTCTTGGTTTACTAACTTTTTTTCCTCTTGTTTTTATTTGTTACTCGACGGATTACTTATTTGGTTGATTTTTATTTATTTTTATTCTTTATGTATAGTTCATGTGATATGCATACATAAATATTTGTATACGCAAAAGGAATACACTTACACACAAACACACACACACACATATATATATGTATATATATATATATATATATATATATATATATATATATATATATATATTTCTACCTAATACTTGGGATCGAACGCTGGCCCCCTCTAATGAAAGGCCAGGTCGAAACCAACCATGCCACGAAACCTGGCCTTTCATTAGAAGGGGCCAGCGTTCGATCCCAAGTATGAGGTAGAAATTTATTTCTCTTTGAACACGATGTTGTGTTGATATTTATCTATATATACATATATATATATATATATATATATATATATATATATATATGTGTGTGTGTGTGTGTGTGTGTGTGTGTGTATATATGTATGTATATATATATATATATATATATATATATATATATATATATATATATATATTTATGTATGTATATGTACTTAAATATACGATATATATATATAAATATATACAGTATATATATATATATATATATATATATATATATGTATGTATGTATGTATGTATGTATATATATATATATATATATATATATATATAATGATATTATTATTACTAGCCAAGCTACAACCCTAGTTGGAAAAGCAGGATGTTACATGCCCTAGAGCTCCAATGGGGAAAGTAGCCCAGTGAGGAAAATAAATAAGGAAATAAGTAAACTATCTATGAGAAGTAATGAATAAGAAATTTTAAATATCATAAGATCAGTAACTAAGTTAAAATAGATATCACATATAAATATGAAAAGAAACAAATATCAACCTGTTCAACTTCAGAACATTCAGTGCCAGGATAAACTTCTTTTTTTAATATCTGTTATTATTATTATTATTATTTATTATGAAATGCTAAACTACAACCCTAGTTGGAAAAGCAGGATGCTATAAGGCCAAGGGCCCCAACAGGGAAAATAGCCCAGTGAGGAAAGGAAATAAGGAAAAATAAAATATTTTAGGAACAGTAACAATATTGAAATAAATATTTCCTATTTAAACTATGAAAAGTTTAACAGAACAAGAGGAAAAGAAACTAGATAGAATAGTGTGCCCGAGTGTACCCTCAAGCAACAGAACTCTAACCCAAGGCAGTGTAAGAGCATGGTACAGAGGCTATGGCACTACCCAAGAATAGAGAACAATGGTTTGATTTTGGAGTGTCCTTCTCCTAGAAGAGCTGCTTACCATAGCTAAAGAGTCTCTTCTACCCTTACCAAGAGGAAAGTAGCCACTGACCAATTACAGTGCAGTAGTTAACCCCTTGGGTGAAGAAGAATTGTCTAGTAATCACAGTGTTGTCGTCTCAAAACATCTGTTGTTATTTTTGTTATTATTACTTCTGCAAACGAAGTTGGGAGTAGGTTCTGTTTTCGCCTCTGTTTGTTTGTGAACACCTTCCTCACCACAATTTTAATAGTTGAGTAATGAAACTTACAGGGATTAACTGTTCCGTAAAATTCAGGAATTAATTAAAATTTGGTAGGTCAAGGTCACGGTCAAGCAAAACGTCCAATTCACGTAATCAGCCATAAGTTTGGACACCGTTGTCACAGACTTCAAACTTGGTTCATATTTGAGTGTATGAAAATCCACGTCAATTGATACATGTCAAGGTCAAGGTCGAGCTAAAGGTTGAGAAATTAGCTACCGTGGTGGAGGTCTGCGCTCTACTAAGTGTCCCTATAGTTTTGTTTGTTTGTGAACAATTTCCTTGCCAAAATTTTACACATAGCGTAGTGAAACTTTCAGGGATTAATAGTTATGTTAAGACGTGGAAGCCATTAAATTTTTATACTGCTAGGTCAAAGGTCAAGATCGAGGAAAAGGTCGACCGAAATATCCCTAAGGCAAACTGATTGAAGAAATAAGCCACCGTGATGGAGGTCTGCACTTGGAGTGCTTTTCTAGTCATTATATATCTTATATACGTCATCCCAGAGATAATGACCTTGAAATCTGAAATAGACGCACACATTCCCAGGTGACAAAGTAGCCAGAGGTGTCACTGGCGTTCACGTACAGGACTTGGAGTAGTTGGAGTGCCATTGGGAGTAGTAGGAGTGCCACAGTGACCCTGAGCCAGTGCCAGCCACAGAGGCTGCAGTGGAAAGATTCCTATCTCTGGTATTTTGTGTAAGGAATTGATTTTTGTTTTACTTTTAAACGATTGTTTTTTTATTGGACTATTCTGTATCATTATCATTGTCATTATATTCTAAGACTTTAGTAAAGCTCCAAGTTTCTGATTGTATATGTTAAAACTGCTAGGACTATCGCGTGAAATACTTTTCTTTTTAGAGAAAGTGGCATTTCGATTTTCATAATCTCACTTTGTTAGAATATCCCATACTTTAGTTTGCTCTCGTTTCCATGTTGCTATTTGAAGTGATCTTTTGGGTTGCATTTTTTCCCATATAATCTGGCTACACACACACCTCAGTTGACTAACCAGGAGGAGCATGGCTCACTGCTAAGGTCAAAAAAGAGGCACAAAGTACCTTACAAGAGGTAGGCCTAAATTGTCTCTCTTCTTAACCACCATCTCCCCCTCGTTAGGAGGGATATTGTGTCTCTCTTATGATGTTACATGTGGTTGATAATTAAAATATCATTGGAATGACCTCTCTCTCTCTCTCTCTCTCTCTCTCTCTCTCTCTCTCTCTCTCTCTCTCTCTCTCCACGCATACATGCACATGCACATACACAATATGTATATATCAGAGAGAGAGAGAGAGAGAGAGAGAGAGAACACATGGTTGGTTCAAGTCCACCGTTTAGTTGTGTGTCAATTCAGTGGCATAGGTTCGAATCCTTGGTTGGATAGAAGCACTTATCGTTATTCAAATCCCCCTTTGAGTATTTACTCTCGATATTTAAAAATAAATTGTGGCGTGAATATATATACATATATATATATGTGTGTGTGTGTGTGTATGTGTGTGTGTGTGTGCGTGCGTGTGCTAAGGGGTTGATAAGCTGGTATGTGCGTGTGTGTGTGAGGTCTGTCTTGTCTCCTCTGCCCCACGTGGCTTCGCCATCTGAGAATAAACCCCAAGAAGCAGTCTTGAACCCCCCTTCTTACCCCTCCCCCCTAACCCCCCCCCCCCCCCCCCCCCCTTCCACCGCTATACCTCGTCTACCGTTCTGACCGCACATCTGCGGTCATCTCTCTCCAACTCATCCTCTTCTTTTAACTATTTTTTTTTCCTATTTTCTTAAGTTGATTTTTCATGTTCTTTCTATCTATTATCTTTTTATTGTTCGCGTTCACTTTTCTTTTCTTGTCACTTTAATTTTAATTTTTTATTTATTTAAGGTATTTTTGTAGTTTTAATTCTATTCCTCACTGTTTAAAAAAAACCGTAATTTTAATTGGAAATTCTCCGTAAAAATACTGTTCTCAGCCGTATTTCAGTAATATACAGGCGACCGTAATTTTACCGTACTTTTTTTTATTATCTTTAAGGGGTTGGTAACCGTAATATCATTCCTTTACGTCATTATATCCGTTTCGAAAACGGCAAATGTCTGGCAACATTTACTCCTGGATTTTTACCGTTTTTTACGGCAAATATTCAAGTTTTTTTTAATAATTTTTTCTTATAATTCTGTACTTTCTTATCATTCACCTTAAATTCATCTTCTTTCTTCTGGATTTTATAATCATTATTTCATTTATTCCCTCCCATTGTAAACAGACCTCCTTTTTGTAGTAGGACCCAGAAGATCCTTAAGTCTGGAACGAACCACAGTCGAGTAACGACCCGCTACAAATTCATGCGATCGGACCCGGTTGTTTTAATGAAACCGTTTTACTCATTTGAGTTTATTCATGTAATTTTTGCAGCTATTTCCTGTATGTATATATATATATATATATATATATATATATATATATATATGTATATATATATATGTATGTATATATATATATATATATATATATATATATATATATATATATATATATATATATATATATACACATACATACATACATACATACATACATACATACCTAAAGTATATGTCATATATATACTGAATAGAGAGCCATGTAATACTTTTATCGAAACATACACACGTAACAGTTTATTTCTTTCTTTGAGGCATTGAATTCTCTCCTTTTCAAAGCTGAAACTTTCTAACCAAATTAATGACCTTCTTAAATTGGAATTAGCAAAAGTATCATGAGTAAAATAGATCAGTTATTTTGATATCCTCTATATAGTATATGACGATCATGTACTTCCCGGCATCTTATTTTCAAAGGTCTTACGCTCATGAACTTGGTAATGCTGGTAGCCAACCTTGCGTAATGAAAGCTGGCTGTGTTATCAGTTTCATTCTTTTTTCCTTATCATTGGACCAATAAATTCGTTATCATTATTTTTTTTTTTATAACAGATAACGTTCATCACTAGTATTTCATCGTCATCATTTTCACCTCCACCCACGAAGTTGCGAGGAGGTTATGTTTTCGGCCCTGTTCGTATGTTTGTTTGTGAACAACTTTCTGGCCACAGTTTGACTCATAGAGTTGTGAAACTTTTATGGATTAATTGTTATGTTGAGATGTGAAAATTTTTCAATTTTGAAAGTCTTAGGTCAAAGGTCTAGGTCAAGGTCGAGCTAAAGGTCAAGCGAATTAACCTAAACCTCGAGAAATAAGCAACAGTGGTGGAGGTCTACACTCTCAGTTTTTTTTTCATTATTAGATATAACCTTTTTACATTCTTTATCATATTGATAACACCTCAATGATATCATTGTCGTAATTGATATCACTTTCTCTCCTTTCCACCATTATTAATAACTCATTACCATCAGTATTTCGTTAGCCCCACCTCATTACCATCCTCATCGCCACTCCAAACCATCCATACCATCATTACTAAAAGGTCATTATCATTATCTAGGAGAAGGACACTCCAAAATCAAACCAATGTTCTCTAGTCTTAGGTAGTGCCATAGCCTCTGTACCATGGTCTTTCACTATCTTGGGTTAGAGTTCTCTTGCTTGAGGGTACATTCGGGCACAGTATTCAATCTTATTTTTCTTCCTCTTGTTTTGTTAAAGTTTTTATAGTTGATATAGGAAATATTTTATTTTTATATAGTTACTGTTCTTAAAATATTTAATTTTTCCTTGTTTCCTTTCCTCACTGGATTATTTTCCCTGTTGGAGCCCTGGCCCTATAGCATCCTGCTTTTCCAGTAATAATAATAATAATAATAATAATAATAATAATAATAATAATGATAATAATAATAATAATACTACCATCAGCAATCTCAGTGCGATTCTTGGGCCTAACAATAATCGCATTCCTACTGCCCCCCCCCCTCCTCTAGTAACTCCCTTTACTCAACCCCTACCCCTTTACCCCCTCCGCTAATACCCCGCACTCCACCCCCTAGCTACCCCCTCCCTCCATTCCATTCTTTATTCTTAACTGTCGTTATTTTTTTCCCCTGTTTCTTCTTCTTTCTTCTTTTTCTTCACACCAGTTATGCATATCTTGTGGCGCGACGTGGCGGATTAGAGGCTTGTCTTTCGGCACTTGTTGGTTAACAGCTCTCTCTCTCTCTCTCTCTCTCTCTCTCTCTCTCTCTCTCTCTCTCTCTCTCTCTCTCTCTCTCTCTCTCTCACTTAATACTCGTCCGTCTGTATTTCTATTTCAATAATATATTCTCTCTCTCAGTTAATACTCGTCTCTATCTGTACTTCTATTTTGATAATATATTCTCTCTCTCTCTCTCTCTCTCTCTCTCTCTCTCTCTCTCTCTCTCTCTCTCTCTCTCTCTCAATACTCGTCTATCTGTATTTATATTTCAATAATATATTCTTTCTCAGTTAATACTTGTCTGTTTGTACTTCTATTTTAATGTTATCTCTCTCTCTCTCTCTCTCTCTCTCTCTCTCTCTCTCTCTCTCTCTCTCTCGTCCGTCTGTATTTCTATTTCAGTAATATATTCTCTCTCTCAGTTAATACTCGTCTATCTGTACTTCTATTTTGATAATATATTCTCTCTCTCTCTCTCTCTCTCTCTCTCTCTCTCTCTCTCTCTCTCTCTCTCTCTCTCTTAGGTAAGCCGTTAAGACGTCACGTGCACTGCTGTGTCCGAGACAGCGAAACTGCTTTCGTTGTCAAAGATGTTCTGGCCACCTCCCTCACGCGTGTTTCCTTCGCGACAGATTTGTTGAATTGGATATGAGGCTAATTTCATGTGGGTTGATTTTATATCTGTTAATCTTGCATATGTTTAAATGTTTAATGTTTTCGGTTTGTATTCGCAGGAGATATCTGGATTTGTCGTCGTGCTTGTGCAATGTCAAATTAGTATATATATATATATATATATATATATATATATATATATATATATATATATATATATATATGTGTGTGTGTGTATCTCTCTCTCTCTCTCTCTCTCTCTCTCTCTCTCTCTATATATATATATATATATATATATGTGTGTGTGTGTGTGTGTGTATGTATATATATGTGATAAATTTTGCATATTTAGACGTGTTTTTCATATTCAAATAAGCCATATATATTTTTTATACATTAATGTCTGGATTCTCTTAACGACCTCGGGATCAGGTCCCCATGCGAAATCACACAAAGACAAGAGCTTGTGACCGGTTGGGAATTGAGCCCTGGTCCGGCAAGCTTGTATAGACAGTGACTACCACTTGGCCACGAAGAAAGTGGTAGTCACTGTCTATACAAGCTTGCCGGACCAGGGTTCGATTCCCGGCCGGTCACAAGCTCTTGTCTTTGTGTGATTTCGCCTTGGGCTCTGATCCCGAGGTCGTTAAGAGGATCCAGACATTAATGTATCAAAAATATATATGGCTTATTTGAATATATATATATATATATATATATATATATATATATATATATATATATATATATATATATATATATATATATA
>NC_090734.1:15061322-15066322 GCF_036898095.1 Palaemon carinicauda
TGAAATGTGTTATTTTAATTGTTCGTTACTTCTCTTTTAGTTTATTTATTTCCTTATTTCTTTTCCTCACTGGTCTATTTTTCCCTGTTGGAGCCCTTGGGCATATAGCATCCTGCTTTTCAACTAGGGTTATAGCTTAAGTAATAATAATAATAATAATAATAATAATAATAATATTGAATATTTTACCCAGAGCTGCGAGAGGTATATAAAGAAAACTGGCGTGTATATACCTTAGAGTTATACAAATGATGTGCATCATTATCGCGAGTATTTTAGTTATTTTGCTTCAGATCGGCCGTGGCCAACTTGTACCCACCAACTGCATAATTCTCTCTCTCTCTCTCTCTCTCTCTCTCTCTCTCTCTCTCTCTCTCTCTCTCTCTCTCTCTCTCTCTCTCTCGATCATGTCACTGGGTCCCCTCCTACCCAGGAGTCTTAGAACATAATAATGAACACTAAGATCAAACCATTATTCTCTAGTCTTGGGTAGTACCATAGCCTCTGTATCATGGTCTTCCACTGTCTTGGAATAGAGTTCTCTTGCTTTGGGGTACACTCGGGCAAACTAATCTATGTTTCCTTATTCCCTTTCCTCGCTGGGCTGTTTTCCCTTTTGTAGTCTGTATAGGGGTAAAATTATCCAGCTTTTATAACTATGGTTGTAGCTTAGCTATTGATATATATATATATAGGCCTATATATATATATATATATATATATATATATATATATATATATGTGTGTGTGTGTGTGTGTATGTGTATGTATGTATGTATGTATAGACTGGCATAGAAAGACAATAAACAGACGTGATTGGAAGGACATGTCTGAGGCCTTTGTCCTGCAGTGGAAAAGCAACGGCTGATGTGATATATATATATATATATATATATATATATATATATATATATATATATATATATTCTGTATATATATATATATATATATATATATATATTCTGTATATATATATATATATATATATATATACATATATATATATATATATATATATATATATATATATATATATATATATATAAAACCCATCTCTAGCTATGTATTGATTAGATTAATTCTTTGAATTATACTTTGACACAACGCCTAATAACTTCCCAACCGAAGCTCTGTAAGAACTAATATGTTCTTTGCATCTTTAAGAATGAAACAAAGAATCCCTACACATGCAAGAGATTCTTCTCCTCCAATGCGTCTACGTAGCAAACTCCCGTTAGGCCTCTGACCCACACACACACACACACACACACACACAGCCTGCAAAGGTCCCTGGCGACTGTGTGTGAGCCCTGCGTCTTAGCTGTTGCTGCTTTTCTTCAAATTTTCTACTTTTCTTTATTGTCTTATGTTATTATCATTATTATTATTATTAATAGTAGTAGTAGTGGTGTTGGTGGTGGTACCCACGCCAGCGAAGTTGGGAGGAGGTTATGTTTTCGTCCCTGTTTGTCCGTTTGTTTGTTTGTGATCAAATTCCTGGGCACAATTTTGCTCATAGAGTAGTGAAACTTTCAGGGATTAATTTTTATGTTGAGACGTAGAAGTGATTTGATTTTGGAAGTCCTAGGTCAAAGGTTAAGGTCAAGGTCGAGCCAAAGGTCGACTGAATTAAGCTTAACCTTTACCCCATGGTTATCACACAGACTTTGAATACGCCTACGGTCTAAATTGATTCTGAGAAAGGCAAGCTGGTTTCGAGAAATAAACTGCCGTGGCGTAGTTCTACACTCTCAGAGTGCTGCTCTAGTTATTATTATTATTATTATTATTATTATTATTTGTAAGTTACAACCCTAGTTCGAAAAGCAGGGTGCTATAAGTCCTATAAGGACTCCAACAGGGAAAATAGCCCTATGAGGAAAGGAAATAAACAGGATAGTTTGCCATTTGATGTTCCCATTTTCACGTATAAGGAAATTTATTAAAACTTCTGCTATGCCAGCTATCTCCGTCATTTTTTTCTGAGCCAGGCTTCTTTAATTTTAAATATTTTAATCTTCTGGTTAAATAACTAAATTATTATTGTGTTTATTATGTTCGAGAATATGCAGCCCTAGAGCTAATTGGGTTAGAAATTAAACTAGGTCTATTCGGTGGAATACTCTCTGCAGGTAACCTTAGAATTAAAAGCTAAAATATTTTAGTTCCCGCTTATGATTTTTCTTATATAATGAAAAATGAAAAATACTAAAATACGTTCAGGCTAACTACCATAGGTTTTTATTAAGAGAACATAAAAAAATCAAACGTCCTTCTGAGAAAGGGGTATTTGAAAATGGGTCTAGGTACACCGTGAACTGCGCTAAACTGCCCTCTGTTGTCGTCCCGAGATATGTGCCAGAGAAATTCCTTGTGGCAGTATTTATTTTGGAAGAGAATTATATTAAAACTACTCGTAGTTGGCAGGAACAGTTAAAAAGGAATTCGGGATGTACAGAAGAATAACATTTTATGGGAGCCTCAATATATTGCTGCCAAAACAAAACAAATGTCTCGAGATGTAATTTGGCGGGAAAACTATTTCCATCAAGATATTTTTTTCTGGAAAAAAGTTATATTGAAATTATATAAGATTTCAGTGCTCGTAGTAAGATTAGATATTTAAATGAGATGCAATTAATTGCTGACAAAGCAAAATTAATTTCCCAGGTGCCATTTGGCGGGAAGAGAGAGACTATCGTATCCTGGCAGATAAACTATCGTATCCTGGCAGCCATGCGATGCTCGCCATTGGTTCTTAGCCAGATTATCCCTTCTGGGCTCCTTCCTCGTTTTGTCTTCCCATCGGTTGAAATTGTTGATTTTTACGGCGTTGTTTACATTTCTTTGGTTACCATCACTACTTACTTGTCTTCCATCCCTTGTAACTTATCGTTTTTTTTTTCTTATAGAAACTTTAGCTATTTGTGAGCTCATGGTTTGGGTATTCGCCTCACTATAGCTACAGTTCAGAGGTTCGATTCCTGGGCGAGTGGCGTGTTATGTTAAACGTCACTGTTCTTATGATAACCCAAGCATTGAATTGTGTCGTTGGTAGTTAGTAGATTGTGGTTGGTTGTATTCACAACTCTCTCTCTCTCTCTCTCTCTCTCTCTCTCTCTCTCTCTCTCTCTCTATATATATATATATATATATATAATCACCTGTTACTAGTCCAATGCAGAACAAAAGCCTCAGACATGTCCTTCCACTTGCGTCTGTTTATTGTCTTCCTGCGCCAGTCTACGCCCGCAAATTTTCATAGTATATATATATATATATATATATATATATATATATATATATATATATATATATATATATATATATATTGTGTGTGTGTGTGTAATGTTTTATGTGCATGTATTACTCGCCATACGTCCATGATGTTGGCACTTAGTGTACATTTTTCTTCAGCGGTATGAAAGTGGAACAGTCACTTACTCTACGGCTGGAGAAATGTTACTGCAGAGAAGAGCTATAAGAGTAGTTTGCTGTTTGTTTGTTATCAGTGGTTTTCAAGACAAAGTTGTGTTTTGTTTTGTTTTTTGTTTATTTATGATATTGTTATTTTGTTTTTATTTTCTTTGTTAGTGATATTATTTTTTTTCTTTGTTATTGATATGTTATTTTTTATCATTCCATAAAAGTATTCAATGTTATTGTTATTATCGATAGTAATAATACACTATTATTATTATTATTATTATTATTATTATTATTATTATACTAAGAAGTGTTTAATTTTCTACAAATATAAATTATACTTATTATATATTAACTGTTACTCGTAAAAGCAGAATTGATTGATCTGTTGATGTACATTGGCGTTACAACGATTACGGTCATCGAACTGAATATTGCTGCTGTTTATCGAATTCTTTATCTAATATAGGGTAGGTCTAAACGGTAATGCAGTGTAGTACATATCTTGGAGTCCATGTAAAAATATATCTAGCTTATGTGTACATCTTCAGTGCTATCCTCTCTATATAATAAAGAGCAAGTGTCTGTATGTGTGTGTATATATATATATATATATATATATATATATATATATATATATATATATATATATATATATATATATATATATATCATCTCCTCCCACGCCCATTGACGCAAAGTCCCTTGGTTCAATTTCGCCAGTCGTCTCTATCTTGAGGTTTTAAATCAATACTTCTCCATTCATCATCGCCTACTTCACGCCTCATAGTGCTCAGCCATATAGGCCTGGGTCTTCCAGCTCTTCTAGTGCCTTGTGGAGCCAAATTGAAAGTTTGGTGAACTAATCTCTCTCGGGGAGTGCGAAGAGCATGTCCAAACCATCTTCATCTACCCCTCATCATGATCTCACCCACATATGGCACTCGAGTAATCTCTCTTATAGTTTCATTTGTAATCCAGTCCTGCCTTTTAACTTCCAATTTTCTTTTGAGGGCCTCGTTCTCAAATCTACAAAATCTGTTGAATATAGTTTCATTGTTATATATATATATATATATATATATATATATATATATATATATATATATATATATATATATATATGTGTGTGTGTGTGTGTGTGTGTATATATGTATCTATGTATGTATGTATATATAAATATATATATATATATATATATATATATATATATATATATATATATATATATACAATATATTTATATATATATATATATATATTTTTATAGGTATATATATACAATATATATATATATATATATATATATATATATATATATATATATATATATATTCTCTCACGCTTAAGGGCAGAGAGAGTAGTCATACCCAGGTGAGAGGGGTTACCTCGAGAGGTACACTCTGAAACCATGCTCTCCCACCAATTACCGGACTAGCGTTTTGTAGTTAGGAAAGGGGGAGGGGGTGGGAAGGGGTGAATCTGTTTGTGCATATTTATGTTAATATTTACATGTAATTTTTGACGGCTTGGTTACATAAGTACAGTTTAATTACAAACTATGAATTTCGCGA
>NC_090734.1:15073822-15162144 GCF_036898095.1 Palaemon carinicauda
ACACCATATTCACTCTGTGTCAACCTTTAAAAAGTTTATAAGGGCCCCTGAAGGCTATAATAACTGGCCGCACACATATTCAATGTGTGCTAAATGTTTTATTTTGAAAATAAATGTGAATACTTTCAAATTCTGACAGTTATGTTTAAGATTAAATGTATTATATTTTGTGAGAACTTCTATTAATATAATGAAGTCACTATCATGATAACATTACTGTATCTCTCAATGCCCCCTTTATACTTTCATCATGTCTTATGAGAATCATTACCAGTATAATGTATTTTCTTAGAATTACTATCATTTAAAAAATATTCTTTTGTAAATCACATGCATGCCAACATTGTTTTACTAATTAGACACTATTATATATTTTTAATTAGGAAACACTTTTTGAGAATACCATCATTCTATAGGTGCAACTAAGGTAAAACGTTTTTTTTTCTCGAATTATCTCTAAAGGTTAGATGCTTAGCAATTACTTTCATGAAGTTTGGATAATGTCTTGTAAAGACCTTTAATTCCTTCGGTGCCTCTTTTTTTATACTTCTAATTTAAGTAATTATTTCTTAACATGACCAGAAGCAGCATGATGGTGTACCTTGAATGCTAACCCATAGACAGAAAAATCTTAATTTTGCAACTTGTAGATTTTTTTGTAAATGACCTTTTCCATAACTCTCCTTATCTCTCTTAATCTGTCTTTTTTGTGGCAGTTCCTTGGCCTTTCCTTCCTTTTATTTTTTTGCCTGGCTTTGTTCTCCTTTTCCTTCGACTGGAACACTTCTCTTCTTCTCCTATCTTCTCGTCTTCCTCTCTCTTCGTCTCCTGGCAGACAAAACTGAACTGAAAGTGGTCTCAACAGTTTCGGAGGCAGTTTACCATGAGTACGACGAGCTGCGCAGACGCTGCGAGATTGAGGCAGAGTCCATGACCCAAGCTTTCAACAGAGCAACAGAGGTCAGTTTAGGATAGAACACACATACACACACCAATGAAAAAGATCAAATTCTGAAAGGGATTGAGTTTGATGCCTAACCAATAATCAACAGAAATTAGACTAAATTCTTCATTTTTTTAACTTCTAAGTAAAATAATACTGTAGAATAATGTCCTATGATGTTTTAAAAGGTCTACATATTTTCGTTTGCATATTTTTAACCATACAAAAAAAGGAATTTTAGAAATAGAATGTTTTATCCTTATATACTTTGAAAATACTGTACTTTATAGTATATCTTCAATTTTCATTCAGCTCATCACACCCTGGAAGTACAGTAATAGCATATTTGGCTTTTACTACCTAAGTTCCATATTAATTTAATCTTATTTCTATATTTTAGTTTCCATGAATTTATTCTTCACTATTTGAGATATCTTCATAATACTTACAAGTTTTAATTGTAGTTACACTAATTAAATAAATAAAATTTTAATCTTACTTGTACTGAATTTATTATAAATCTGTGAGTCATTGCTTTAAAGATAGCTTTAAAAACATGATATATATTTAGCTTGGTTCGGTATACAGTACAGTGTAAGGTATTTCCCATATTCTCTTGCAACTCTTATATTGAACTAAATGCATCTTGATGTCTATGTAAGCTTACCTGCCATAACTTGGTTTATCAGTGAACTGTGTTTCTTTTACCTTGAAATTACATGTACTATAAACAATTCATATGATTATCAATCATTATTTTGACTATACACTCACCATGTAACTGTTAACAGAAATGACCATCAGTGACAGACAATGTAATAAGTTAACTATAAAGAAATTCACTTTGAAATTGATTAATTCCCTGCATCATGATCTGCAGTCCGAGTAGCTATACTAGCTATTAAGAGCCTCTTATTTTTACGAAATATCCTTCCTGCCCCAACACCTTCAAAGAGGCGCAGCTTTGCTTGGCTACGAATGTCCCTGCATTAATCGGCATTACTTTCCTGTGCAGTGGTATCGTGAGAACAAAGCCCTGAGAAGGGAAGCAAATACACTCAAGCGCCAGAGTGCTATGCTTCTCCAGAAGGTGGCAGAGACCTCGCCTGATCTGGACATTTCCTCCCTGGGCAGCATGTTCGACTCTGGGGACAAGCAGGAGGTTCTCGAACTCCAGCAACAACAGGAACAAGAGGTGTCCAGGTTAATGGCAAAGATTAAAGGTATAAAGACAGCTCTAAATATTTTCGCGGTTAGGTTATTTCTGCCGTATGTATGTCGCCAGTGTGAAATTTTAAAGACTTTCAGAATCATTATTTATATTATTGTAATGTCAAATGGGTGTATGAATTTATTACAGTAAGGTAAAAGGTTACAAGTCTTTACCAACCAGATATCATGTTAAATTTATTTTCAAAGAAAATTGTTATATTCAGGAATAACTAATTATGAGGTGTCGCAATGGTTTTCTGTAAGCTTAAAAAAATATGCAAATTTTCATCCAACCATATCAAGACTAGACTTTATTTTTGTTAGGTTAATCATAAATTATATGATTGTATTATTCAAGAGAGTTTTTGTTTAGTAGATTGTTTTATAAACATGTCACATTTTAGCGAGTATGGTATACTATATATTTGTCAAAATTTATAATTTTCTTGATAATCTAGGCACGACAACTCGTGCATAAATTTTCACTTAATATTGTCTGTCTGTATTGTATAGCTTCTATCCAACTAAAATAGGAAGACATGCCCTTCAAATGTTTTCCAACCAATAAGGATACGGAACAACATCCTAGTATAGAGGGTCAATAACCTAGTCTATCTTGCATAGCTCACGTTGGAATCCAATGAAGAAATATGACCTTAGGCGAGGTCTAATCTAGCTGCCTTGATATGCTTTAGTACTTACTTGATTGATTTTTTTTGTCTCACAAAGTCTTCCAATTCTTTTCTTTCATAAACAATGATAGACAATTTCTTTGTTTTTGTAGTTTTTCTCTTTAGAACATGAAGCATTGATTTTATTTCAGGTACCTTTTGGGTCTTGTCTTTTATCTCTTTCCCTGTTGAATATTAATTTTTTTCTAATAACTATTTATCACAGTACCTGTACTTGGCTTTTTTCAATATTTAACTTAGCCGGTGATTATAATAGCTGCAACTCTGTTGCTCGACAGAAAACTCTAAGGTAAAATTCGCCAGCGATCGCTACACAGGTTGCGGGTGTGCCCAACAGCGCCATCTGTCGTCCAGATACCCAGTACTCAATGTAAACAAAGAACTCAATTTTCTCTCTGTCGTGCTCCCGACAAGACGTGCTTATTCGCTGTTGCTAAACTGGATTTGTTTTCACAACTAATTGGTGAAGTACACTATTCTAGTTTTGAGCTTTCGCTATGCAGGTGTTTTATCTTCATCTTAAATCTTGAACTCGTTTTGGATAGATTTAATTATGGTGACAAAGAGAGTATGGACTTTCTTTCACTTTTAAATGGCCGACCCTTCCCTTAGCGGAAGTGTGTTTAGGCTTTTAGTAATTATATCACGTTATAGATTTTCCTCTATATATTTTATATCTCTCCGCCTTTATTAGGCCTCTTCGATTAACTTTCCATTTATTATAAACATATAAAAATAATTTTAATGTTTTGTTTATATAGACCTTTCCTGAGAGTAGGCGGTCCTAACTTGGAAACCGAAGTTAATCAACGTTGAGCCCTTTATATCGTAATTAGCTTTTAAAGAGCTAAGGATTTAAAACCTTTTAAATTAATATTTTATGAAAGAATTTCTTTGATAGTCTTCGTACTGTTTTCAAAGATGAACTAACGTTTAGTTTATTTATGCTACGCAGTTGTTGACGTTCAGGACGTTCAACATGCGCTCTATCGTTACGATAGAGAGAGAGAGTATCACGGTTTCACTTTGCAGTAAGAGTAAATCGATTCTGACGTTTTGTTCATTCTTTCTTAGCTTAAATGTTTTAAATTCTATTTTAAAGGAACTTTATATTTGAAAAACCTTTAAGTTTTTTCCTTTAGTCAAATAACATGTTTTTTTGACGAAATATAATTGGGCTCTTCTCTTAGGTGCGAAATCAAGAGAGAAAGAGAGAGAGAGATAGAGACGGAGGGAGAGAGAGGAGAGAAAACGTTCCGTTCAAGCGGGTAACGTTGTTCTCGTGTTACTCTCGTCCCTAGTCGCTGTACGGGGAGGAAGGATAAAACGTTTTAGTTTTTTATTCTCGTCCCCAGGCTATGTGCGGTGAGAGATTGAAAACGTAGTTATATGAACTAGTGTTTAGTCTCTTTCCCAGCCACTGATTTTTTTTTTATCTTTAAATATGTTTTCTGTTTTTTGCTGGTATTAATGAGCTTGCATTATACGACTGATTTCGCAATTACTACCTTTTAATGAAGGGTAGAATTGCGTGTTTCAGGTAGAAATCAGTAAAAATTTCAGTGAAATATGTGCAAAACAGAAAATCGAAGTGATAAAGTGATATGCGCAAAGTGTTACAGTGTTGCGTCCGAGGGTTCGTCTGTTCGTGCCTGTCGTTCACCTAGTCCGGGACCTCTTACATGCTCCCAAGCCCAGGGGAGAAGTAATGTCAAACGACTTATGGGTTCGAGAGGCCTTGACCAACGAACAGACGTTTTTCCCTCTATGGTATCGGGTGTATCTTACCAAGATCTCCCCTACCATAAGACGAGAGAGACGTTGTTTCTCCTCGTCATCCGAAGGCTTTTCGCATAAGAAACCTGTCACAAGGTTTCGAAGCCCTTAAGCGAAAGTCAGTCCTTTCAGGACAGGTCCAGCGTCCTGGTTACAACCATTAGGACAGCTCTGACCCTATGCAGTCATCGGATAACTGCTCGCCGCCTAACAAAAGCGTAACGCAGACTCCGAGAGTCTTTTTTTGTAGGCAAAGTGTTGCGGTCACAGACGTTACCCTCGTCTCTTACCACAACCATTTCCGTTGATCCTTAATGGGTTGTATGGCAAGACATGCAGTATATGCTTGCCTCCCTTAAGGAAGACTATTCTGCCGATTAGTCCGTTGAGTCTAGCCGTTTATCTCATCGATATCCTGGCTTTCAGCCAACCTAACGTTCCTTTGTGCTTACTGTTGACGTTGGCGTAGCTTAGTCACGTCAGTCAGGTTGTTTAGAACCACACTAGATGCGGTCTCGTGTGGTTTTTCAGCCGCATTTGGACGTTAGGCCACTTGCTGAGGCTCCTGTTGACGTTCAAGACGTTCACTAACAATCGGAGTTGACTTGTTTTGACGCTGTGCGTCAACCTCCGCATTCTAGAGTTGTTTTGACTGCTCAGTCTAGGCAGTCAAAGCAGTCTCGAGTGGACGCTGTGCGTCCTCACGCACCTGTTGTGGTTGACAGTTCAGTTGTTGACAGTTCACAGACTGTCAAGCAGTTACATGACGTTGCGTTCTGGTCCGCTACTAATGCACCAGTGAGTGTGGACTCTGCTTGTAAAGCATTGCCACCACGGTAGGTCTCTCCCTTGCTTGAGATTCAGCTTTTATCGGACAAGGTTCCTGTAGATGAGGAAGTTGCTGTTCCCCCTCCTACTGATATTCCCTTGAGGACTCTGTCAGATGGAGAGGAGCCTAAAGCTGCTTAGCCTCCTATGGACTTTAATTAAATCATGATGATTTTTTTTAAGGATCTTTGTCCGGATCTTTTTGTAACTGCTGCTCCTCGTTCGCCTAAACGTCAGAGCTTACACTAGGCCTAGCTACTTCGAAGCCGTTGTTTTTAAGCTAGTGCTCTCTCGCTCTCCTAGAGAGCTTTACGTTGGCTAGGCGACTGGTTTTTCACCAGGAGGAGTTTGGGGGATACAGCCTTTGCTTTCCCTTCTTTTAAACTGGTTTATAGAGCGAGAGTCTGATATGACACGAGAGAAGTTCTCGGCTTGGGAGTTCATGCCTCTGCCCAGATAGACTTCTCAATTCTCGTAGACTCTCCCTGGCGCCTGGCCAGGAGACGCTCCAAGTTGTTTACAGGTCAACTTCACAGCTGTTTTCGAGCCTTTGAAGTTTTGCTGTACAATTATGTCACGCATAACAAGGCTTTCAGGGATGGTAAACGGTACCGCCTCAGTCGCTAACCCCGTCTGTTGCCACACCTGCTCCCGTAGACCCTAAATGGGCTTTGCTGCAAGACATGCAGTCCAAGCTTGCGTCCTTGGTAGAGGACTTTAATGCGGAGAAGGTTGCTACCGAACCTTCTGGCCAACAACCTTCCAACCGGTCGGTTGTGCGCCCTGTTGACGCTGAGGTAACCTACTCGCGTCTGCCAGTTGAGGTGGTTCCTCCACCGATGCGACCCAGTGTGGGTTGCCAGCCGCACGTTGACGTTAAGCGACGCTCGGAGGTGGTTGTTGACGTTCAGGACGTTCAACAACCAGCAGAGGTGACTTGTTTTGACGCAGTGCGTCAACCTCAGCAACCCGGTAGGGTGTTGACTGCACAACCCAGACGGTCTAGACAGTCTCGGGTTGACGCTGTGCTTCCTCGCGCACCCATGGTTGTTGACAGTTCACAGACTGTGCAGCAGTTCCATGATATTGCGTCCGGCTCCGTCACGCATCCACCAGTGCGACCGGACTCAGCGAGCCAGACGTTGCCCACTCCGTTGCCGTTTCCTCATCAGTTTTCGGATGAGGAACCCTCTGATGAGGACGTTGCTGAACAACAAGACGATCAGCCCCCAGAATAGATCAAGCCCTGCTATCCATCCAGAAGATGCTGAAGAAGGAACGCTGCTCAGTCAGGCTGTGGATGAGTCTGGTAGGGACGCTGTCATCCGTGGAACAATTTGTGTCACTAGGAAGACTACACCTCTGTCCTCTTCAATACCATCTAGCTTTTCACTGGAAAAAGGACAAGACGCTAGAAGCGGTCTCGATCCCGGTTTCCGAAAAGATAGTCTTGTCTGACTTGGTGGAAGGACAATATCAACCTAAGAGAGGGTCTTCCCCTGGCTGTTCAGACTCCCAACCACGTTCTCTTCTCGGACGCATCGGACGTGGGCTGGGGCGCGACACTAGACGGTCGGGAATGCTCAGGACTGGAACTCGAGTCAGAGGAGCATGCATATCAACTGCAAGGAGCTGTTGGCAGTACATCTGGCCTTGAAAAGCTTCAAGTCTCTCCTTCGAGGCAAAGTGGTGGAAGTTAACTCGGACATCACCACGGCCTTGGCGTACATCTCCAAACAAGGAGGTACCCACTCACTGACGTTGTACGAGATCACAAGGGACCTGCTCATCTGGTCAAAAGGTCAAGACATCTCCCTAGTAACGAGGTTCATCCAAGGCGACTTGAACGTCATAGCAGATTGTCTCAGTCGGAAAGGGCAAGTAATTCCAACCGAATGGACCCTCCACAAGGATGTGTGCAAGAGACTTTGGGCCACTTGGGGTAAAACCATCCATAGATCTCTTTGCAACCTCGCTGACCAAGAGGCTTCCAATCTATTGCTCTCCAGTCCCGGACCCTGCAGCAATACATATAGATGCTTTCCTCCTAGATTGGTCACATCTGGATCTCTACGCATTCCCACCGTTCAAGATTGTCAACAAGGTACTGCAGAAGTTCGCCTCTCACGAAGGGACAAGGATGACGTTAGTTGCTTCCCTCTGGCCCGCGAGAGAATGGTTCACCGAGATACTTCAATGGTTAGAAGACGTTCCCAGTAGTCTTCCTCTAAGGGTAGATCTTCTACGTCAGCCACACGTAAAGAAGGTACTCCAAAGCCTCCACGCTCTTCGTCTGACTGCCTTCAGACTATCGAAAGACTCTCGAGAGCTAGAGGCTTTTCGAAGGAAGCAGCCAGTGCGATTGCTAGAGCAAGGAGAGCTTCTTCCATTAGAGTCTACCAATCGAAGTGGGAAGTCTTCCGAGACTGGTGCAAGTCAGTTTCTGTATCCTCGACCAGTACCTCTGTAGCTCAAATAGCTGTTTTTCTCTTATACCTGAGAAAAGGACGATCCCTTTCAGCTCCCACTATCAAGGGCTACAGAAGCATGTTGGCATCGGTCTTCCGGCATAGAGGCTTAGATCTTTCCAAACATAAAGATCTGCAAGACCTCCTTAAGTCTTTTGAGACCACCAAGGAGTGTCGTTTGGCTACCCCTGGATGGAATTTAGACGTGGTACTAAGATTCTTCATATCAGACAGGTTGGAGCCGTTACAATCAGCCTCCCTGAAAGATCTCACTCTTAAGACTCTTCCTGGTATGCTTAGCCTCGGCTAAAAGAGTCAGTGAGATTCATGCCTTCAGCAAGAACATAGGATTTTCGTCAGAAAAAGCCACTTGTTCGCTACAACTTGGTTTTCTAGCCAAAAATGAGCTGCCTTCTCGGCCTTGGCCTAAATCTTTCGATATCCCCAGCTTATCGGAGATCGTAGGCAATGAACTAGAAAGAGTCTTATGCCCTGTTAGAGCTCTTAAGTTCTATTTAAAGCGTACTAAACCTTTACAAGGCCAATCTGAAGCTTTATGGTGTTCAGTTAAGAAACCATCCTTGCCTTTGTCAAAGAATGCTTGGTCAGACTTTATCAGATTGTTAATACGAGAAGCTCATTCACATCTGAGTGAGGAAGACCGAACTTTGCTTAAGGTGAAGACGCACGAAGTTAGAGCTGTAACAACTTCCGTGGCCTTTAAGCAAAATATATCTCTGCAAAGTATAATGGACGCAACCTATTGGAGAAGCAAGTCAGTGTTCGCGTCATTTTACTTGAAAGATGTCCAGTCTCTTTACAAGAACTGCTACACACTGGGACCATTCGTAGCAGCGAGTGCAGTAGTGGGTGAGGGCTCAACCACTACAATTCCCTAATTCCATAACCTTTTTAATCTTTCTCTTGAAATGTTTTTATTGTTGTTTTTGGGTTGTCCGGAAGGCTAAGAAGCCTTTCGCATCCTGGTTGATTTGGCGGGTGGTCAAAGTCATTTCTTGAGAAGCGCCTAGATTAGGGGTTTTAATGAGGTCCTGTTGTATGGGTTGCAACCCTTGATACTTCAGATCCTAGGGGTCGATCAGCATCCTAAGAGGATCGCGAGGCTCCGTAAGGAAGACGTACTTAAAAAGGCAGAGTAATTGTTCAAGTCGACTTCCTTACCAGGTACCTATTTATTTTGTTTTTGTTATTTTGATAACTTCTAAAATGAAATAAAAATTCTTAGCTCATAATAATGTAAACATATTTTGCTGGTCTCTACCCACCCCCCTGGGTGTGAATCAGCTATTATAATCACCGGCTAAGTTAAATATTGAAAAATGTTATTTTTATAATAAAATAAATTTTTGAATATACTTACCCGGTGATTATAAATTAAAGGACCCTCCCTTCCTCCCCAATAGAGACGCAGTGGGACGAGGAGAAAATTGAGTTCTTTGTTTACATTGAGTACTAGGTATCTGGACGACAGATGGCGCTGTTGGGCACACCCGCAACCTGTGTAGCGATCGCTGGCGAATTTTACCTTAGAGTTTTCTGTCGAGCAACAGAGTTGCAGCTATTATAATCACCGGGTAAGTATATTCAAAAATTTATTTTATTATAAAAATAACATTTTTACTATGATACATCAATCTTTTTACAGTATTGTCACATGACATAAATGAAAATTTCCCCTTAAAATGCCTTATTACAGCAATGCATTACTGTACTGAAAAATGCCTCCTAAGGGCAGGCATTACCATGTCATGTATGTAAATTACTATTAAGAGCATATTGCAAATAAAAGTGTTCTATTTACTTAATATTTTGGACTATGTTCAAATGAAAATTATGTACAAAGGTGTGTGTAAAGGTGCTGATACATACAGAATGCTGTACTGTATGCATTTCTAAACTATAATCATAAATTTTTGTTGGCAGACCTTGAAGTAGACATAGCTAGCCTTACAGCAGACTTAAATAAAGCCAAAGAGGATGAATTTGAAGCACAAGAGGAATTGCTGGAAGTCCGAAAACAGCTGGAGGATGCGAACCAGCAAATCGAACAGCTACAAGTGAGTCTTGTAGATAATTTAATTCAATTTGTAATCTCGTAAGAATGTACTCTGAACATGGATTCTTTCCAAATGTAGACTTGCAATGTATTTTGAAAATTTTACCATTTAGGAAGAAAATAATTTAAGAATTTTTATTATTCTCCATAAACATAAATCAACTTCAAATAATGTACTGCATATAGGTCATATGTAAGACATCCAACTTCACCAACCCCAAAGCTCAACTTGTTCTGTTCAATATGGCAAAGGCAGTACAGTAGTGTGCCAAGTCTCAATTATATTATACCAAATACAATAGTATTGAATATAAATCATTTCAACTTTTAGCTTTAGTGATACAGTTAACTCATTATCGGTTTTGATTTTTCCAAGGGAAGAGTTTCAGAACTGGAGGCTGTAGAGCGACGCATGGGGCGCGTCTCTGTTTTGGTCCTGGATGAAGTGGAAGCTCTTCAGGCTCAGCTACGCTCAGAGGCTGCAAGGGCAAACAATGCCGCCACAGAAGCAGCAAAGGTAATTGCAGTACAGTATGGTTATTTACATTATTACACCAGCAGATTAAAGCAGACTTTTCCTTTATGGTGGTGTAAACTTTTACTTCTTTCCAGCCTCTTCTGTCTTTCTGAATTTCTGCCAAAACTCCCATCTGGTCCCACTCAGCACTTATTCTGTAATATGGACCTTGCCAGCCACTTGCATCCAAAGCCTACCATCATTAATTTTCTAACCCCTTTTACCAAATTCAAACTACAGTATCTTAATCTTCGAAGCTACTACAACAGAAGAAATTGCCTGTGCTAAGATAGATACCATTATAAAGTTTATTTTTTCTTATATTTTCAGTCCATTATTTCAAGAATGGTTTAATGCTGCACACTTGAAGTCTTCTATGCTACCAAGACCATTTAAAAAAAAAATTCCTAAAAAGTCTCATAAGACTAATTACAGGACAGAATTAACTATAAATATGGGTGTTCCTTAGCACAAATCATTTTGTTCAAATGTACAAGAATTTCCTTTTCCCATGTGATTTAAGAAGGTTCTTAATTATCTAACTAGATAAAGTTACAGTGCTTTATACATCAACTTACTTGTCAAAAAATATTATATTGAAATAACACTTGGTTTAATAATTCCAATTCCAGATCAGGAATAAGAAATTTAATAAACCTCAAAACGTTCTACAATGTAAGTTGAAGACTAGATAGGAGAAAAATACTCAAAACAGTAAAGAATTAGAAAATTTCCTTAGGATATATTGATCACTAAATATTTTAAGTCCCTTAATATGTCAGTTTTTTGTGCAATTGGAAAAAGAGATAAGAATTGTTTTTTAAAAATAAACTTGCAATAAAAAATTAACCGAGTTGGAGACATTTCCAGTCCAAAAATCTGGATGTTGATTTCCCACGGTCCTTGACCTACTTACAATCATACTTTGAGTTTTTAAATATTTAACTTAGCCGGTGAATATATAATAGCTGCAACTCTGTTGCTCGACAGACACATACAGTAAAAACTCGCCAGCGATCGCTATACAGGTTGCGGGTGTGCCCACCAGCGCCAACTGTCGGCCAGATACCACTCTCGATGTAAACAAAGACTCAATTTCTTCTCTGTCGACGTGTCGACAAGACGTACTTTACTCGCTGTTGAACCTGGAGTTTTTCCCATCATATTTGGTGAAGTACTTTAATTTGGTTTGAGCTTTCGCAGTACAGGTGTTTTTCTTCAAATAAATCCTTGAACTCTTTTTTGAATCGGATTAATTGTTGATGACTTAGATCGTTTTTTGGAATTTTCCCTTGACTAATTCAAAATGGCTGACCCTTCTCAAGTTCCCAAGTTCAGAAAATGTAATGCTAGGGACTGTCATAGGCGTCTTCCAAAGGCTTCTCTCGACCCTCACACTGTTTGTTCCAATTGTCGGGGTAAAACCTGTCAATTGGAAGATCGGTGTGAGGAATGCGTGGGCCTTTCGGAATTCGATTTTATCGAATTTGATAAATATACACGCAGACTAGAGAGAGATAGGGTAAGGAGAAGTTCTTCTAGGTCGGTAGATTTTTCCTCTCCACATGCCCCTGAACCTAATACTTCCCCTGTAGTGGTTGTTCCTAACCCCCCTCCTAGCACTCAGGAACCGTCGATGCAAGACATGATGCGTGCTATTCATGCCTTGGGGGAGAGAGTTGAGGCCTTAGCAAGTGACCGAAATCAACTCATGGCAGACGTAAAGGAACTAAAGTGCCAAAGTGCCACGGCGGAAAGTGTTAAAGTGCCTAGTGTTTCTCAAAGTGTTGTGAACAGTGTCGCGCTCGAGGGTTCGTCTGTTCGTGCCTGTCGTCCACCTAGTCCGGGACCTCTTGCAAGCTCCCAAGCCCAGGGGAGAAGCAATGTCGTACGACTCATGGGTTCGAGAGGCCTTGATCAGCGAACAGACGTTCCCTCTATGGTCTCAGGCGTCTCTCTCCAAGATCGCCCCTACCAACGTAAGACGAGAGAGCCCATTTTTACCTCGTCGTCCGAAGGTGTTTCTCGTAAGAAACCTTGGACCAAGGTCTCCAGACCTTTAAAGCGTAAGTCGGTCCCTTCAGGACAAGTCCACTGGGACAGTTCGGACCCGTTGCCGTCATCTGATGACTGCTCGCCGCCTAAGAGAGGCAAAGTTGTGCCGTCTCATTCGCTCACCCCGTCTGTTACCGCACCTGCTTCCGTAGACCCTAAATGGGTGTTACTGCAAGACATGCAGTCCAAGCTTGCGTCCTTGATGGAGGACTACAATGCGGAGAAAGTTTCCGTTGAACCTGCTGGCCATCAACCATCCAAGCGGTCTGTTGTGCGTCCTGTTGACGTTGAGGTAGCTTTCTCGCGTCAACCAGTTGGGGTAGTACCTCCACCGATGCGACCCAGTGTGGATTTCCAGCCGCACGTTGACGTTAGGCAACGCACTGATGTGATTGGTGACGTTCAGGACGTTCATCAACCATCAGAGTTGACTTGTTTTGACGCGGTGCGTCAACCTCCGCAACCCGGTATGGTGTTGACTGCACAACCCAGACGGTCTAAACAGTCTCGGGTGGACGCTGTGCGTCCTCGCGCACCTGTGGTTGTTGACAGTTCCCAGACTGTTCAGCAGTTCCAGGGCGCTGCGTCCGGCTCCGTCACGTATGCACCAGTGCGACCGGACTCTGCGAGTCAAACGTTGCCTACACCTTTGCCGTTTTCTCATCAGTTATCGGATGAGGAATTGTCAGATGAGGACGTTGCTGAACCACATCCTGAGGATCAACCTTCAGAACTTGATGAGCCTAAAGCAGTTCAACCATCCTTGGACTTTAGAAAAGTCATGGCTGTGTTTAAAGAATTGTTCCCTGATCACTTTATTTCTGTGGCTCCTCGTTCGCCGCCGTCAGAGTTTGTCTTAGGCGTTCCTACTACCATGCCTGCCTTTACTAAACTCGTTCTCTCTCGCTCATCCAAGAGAGCTTTACGGCTGTTAGGCGATTGGTTAGAGACCAAGAGGAGTTTAGGGAAGACAGCATTTGCCTTCCCCCCATCTAAACTCTCATCTAGATCGAGCGTCTGGTATGCCACGGGAGAAGTTCTCGGCTTGGGAGTTCCTGCCTCTGCCCAGGGCGACTTCTCAAGTCTTGTAGACTCTCCCCGCCGCCTTGCCATGAGACACTCGAAGATTTGTTGGTCACCCTCGGACCTGGACCACCTTCTTAAAGGTATATTTAGGGCGTTCGAAGTCTTTAACTTCCTAGACTGGTGTTTAGGAGCCCTGAGTAGGAAAATCTCTTCTGCTGATAAGGATGTTTCCTTACTCATTATGTCCTGCATGGACAAGGCCGTCCGTGATGGGTCCAACGAACTTGCCGCTTCATTCACGTCCGGAGTCCTGAAGAAACGAGAGTCTCTATGCTCTTTCCTGTCTGCTGGAGTGACGCCATGCCAAAGATCTGAGCTACTCTTTGCGCCCTTGTCTAAGTGCCTGTTTTCTGAAGTCTTGGTTAAGGAAATTGCCTTGTCTTTAGTGCAGAAGGACACCCACGATCTAGTTGCGTCCTCGGCTCGCAAAGCTCCCCCTTTGCCTGCATTGTCTGCTAGACCTAGGATAGACACTCCAGCGTCTCGGTTTATCCCGCCCTTTCGTGGCAGAGCCTCCAGCAGGGGAGGTGCTCGTGCCGAAGGGAAGAGAGGGAAGAGAAAAGGATCCAAGTCCTCTAAGGGCAGAGTCTGACTGCCCGCAACTTCAGACAGCAGTAGGTGCCAGACTCAAGAACTTCTGGCAAGCCTGGGAGAAGAGAGGCGCAGATCAACAATCTGTGAGGTTGCTCAGAGAGGGGTACAAAATCCCTTTTGTACGCTAACCCCCTCTAGTGACGTCCCCCATCGATCTCTCTCCCAGGTACAGAGAGGAAGAAAAGAGACAAGCCCTGAAACTGGAAGTGTCTCTTTTGCTAGAGAAGGGAGCGGTGGTCAAAGTCTCGGACCTTCAATCACCGGGGTTTTACAACCGTCTCTTCCTAGTATCAAAGAAGACAGGAGGTTGGAGACCGGTGCTAGACGTCAGTGCTCTGAATGTCTTTGTCACAAAGACGAAATTTACCATGGAGACCACAAAGTCAGTCCTAGCAGCGGTCAGAAAGGAAGACTGGATGGTCTCTCTAGACCTAAGGGACGCCTACTTCCACATCCCCATTCACTCAGACTCCCAACCCTTTCTGAGATTCGTCTTCGAAGATGTGGTGTACCAGTTTCGGGCCCTGTGCTTTGGCCTAAGCACAGCTCCTCTCGTGTTTACGAGGCTCATGAGGAATGTGGCAAAATTCCTCCACTTATCGGACATCCGAGCCTCCCTTTATTTGGACGACTGGCTTCTCAGAGCCTCTTCCAGTCATCGCTGTCTGAAGGATCTCAAGTGGACTCTAGATCTGACCAAGGAATTGGGACTCCTAGTCAACTTGGAAAAGTCACAGCTGGTCCCATCCCAAACTATTCTGTATTTAGGGATGGAGATTCACAGTCAAGTTTTTCGGGCTTTTCCGTCGGCCCCCAGAATAGATCAAGCCCTGCTCTCCATCCAGAAGATGCTGAAGAAAGAACGCTGCTCAGTCAGGCTGTGGATGAGTCTGGTAGGGACGCTGTCATCCCTGGAGCAATTTGTCTCGCTAGGAAGGCTACACCTTCACTGGAAAAAGGACAAGACGCTAGAGGCGGTCTCGATCCCGATTTCCGAAAAGATAAAGTCTTGTCTGACTTGGTGGAAGGACAATATCAGCCTACGAGAGGGTCTTCCCCTGGCAGTTCAGATACCCAACCACGTTCTCTTCTCGGACGCATCGGACTTGGGCTGGGGCGCGACGCTGGACGGTCGGGAATGCTCAGGTCTGTGGAACTCGAGTCAGAGGAGCATGCATATCAACAGCAAGGAGCTTTTGGCGGTTCATCTGGCCTTGATAAGCTTTGAGAATCTCCTTCGAGGCAAGGTGGTGGAGGTAAACTCGGACAACACCACGGCCTTGGCGTACATTTCCAAACAGGGAGGTACCCACTCACTGACTTTGTACGAGATCGCAAGGGACCTGCTCATCTGGTCAAAAGATCGAGGCATCTCCCTAGTAACGAGGTTCATCCAGGGCGACTTGAACGTCCTAGCAGATTGTCTCAGTCGGAAAGGTCAAGTAATTCCAACCGAATGGACCCTCCACAAGGATGTGTGCAAGAGACTTTGGGCGACTTGGGGTCAACCCACCATAGATCTCTTTGCAACCTCGCTGACCAAGAGGCTTCCAATCTATTGCTCTCCAGTCCCGGACCCAGCAGCAATACATATAGATGCCTTCCTCCTAGATTGGTCACATCTAGATCTTTACGCATTCCCACCATTCAAGATTGTCAACAAGGTACTGCAGAAGTTCGCCTCTCACGAAGGGACAAGGTTGACGTTAGTTGCTCCCCTCTGGCCCGCGAGAGAATGGTTCACCGAGGTACTTCGATGGCTAGTAGACGTTCCCAGAAGTCTTCCTCTAAGAGTAGACCTTCTACGTCAGCCACACGTAAAGAAGGTACACCAAAGCCTCCACGCTCTTCGTCTGACTGCCTTCAGACTATCGAAAGACTCTCGAGAGCTAGAGGCTTTTCGAAGGAGGCAGCCAGTGCGATTGCTAGAGCAAGGAGAGCGTCTACCATTAGAGTCTACCAATCGAAGTGGGAAGTCTTCCGAGACTGGTGCAAGTCAGTTTCCGTATCCTCGACCAGTACCTCTGTAGCCCAAATAGCTGATTTTCTCTTATACCTGAGAAAAGTACGATCCCTTTCAGCTCCTACTATCAAGGGCTACAGAAGCATGTTGGCCTCGGTCTTCCGGCATAGAGGCTTAGATCTTTCCAACAATAAAGATCTGCAAGACCTCCTTAAGTCTTTCGAGACCTCTAAGGAGCGTCGTTTGGCTACTCCTGGGTGGAATTTAGACGTGGTCCTAAGATTCCTCATGTCAGACAGGTTTGAGCCTTTACAGTCAGCCTCCCTGAAAGATCTCACTCTTAAGACTCTTTTCCTGGTATGCTTAGCCTTGGCTAAAAGAGTCAGTGAGCTTCATGCCTTCAGCAAGAACATCGGGTTTTTGTCAGAAAAAGCTACTTGTTCTCTGCAACTTGGTTTCCTAGCCAAAAATGAGCTTCCTTCTCGTCCTTGGCCTAAATCTTTCGATATTCCTAGCTTATCGGAGATCGTAGGCAATGAACTAGAAAGAGTCTTATGCCCTATTAGAGCTCTTAAGTTCTACTTAGCTCGTACTAAACCTTTACGAGGCCAATCTGAAGCGTTATGGTGTTCGGTTAAGAAACCATCCTTGCCTATGTCAAAGAATGCTTTGTCATATTTTATCAGATTGTTAATACGAGAAGCTCATTCACACTTGAGTGAGGAAGACCGATCTTTGCTTAAGGTTAAGACGCACGAGGTTAGAGCTGTAGCAACTTCCGTGGCCTTTAAGCAAAATAGATCTCTGCAAAGTATCATGGACGCAACCTATTGGAGAAGCAAGTCAGTGTTCGCGTCATTTTACTTGAAAGATGTCCAGTCTCTTTACGAGAACTGCTACACACTGGGACCATTCGTAGCAGCGAGTGCAGTAGTGGGTGAGGGCTCAACCACTACAATTCCCTAATTCCATATCCTTTTAATCTGTCTCTTGAAATGTTTTAATGTTGTTTTTATGGGTTGTCCAGAAGGCTAAGAAGCCTTTCGCAATCTGGTTGATTTGGCGGGTGGTCAAAGTCATTTCTTGAGAGCGCCCAGATTAGGGGTTTGATGAGGTCCTGTTGTATGGGTTGCAGCCCTTGATACTTCAGCTCCTGGGGGTCTGTCAGCATCCTAAGAGGATCGCTGGGCTCCGTAAGGAAGACGTACTTACAAGGCAGAGTAATCGTCTAAGTCGACTTCCTTACCAGGTACCTATTTATTTTGGTTTTGTTATATTGATAACTGTCAAAATGAAATAAAAACTCTTAGCTAATACGATGTAAACATATTTAAATCTGGTCTATACCCACCTCCTTGGGTGTGAATCAGCTATTAAATATTCACCGGCTAAGTTAAATATTTAAAAATGATATTTTAATTATAAAATAAATTTTTGAATATACTTACCCGGTGAATATATAAATTAAACGACCCTCCCTTCCTCCCCAATAGAGACGCAGTGGGATGAGAAGAAATTGAGTCTTTGTTTACATCGAGAGTGGTATCTGGCCGACAGTTGGCGCTGGTGGGCACACCCGCAACCTGTATAGCGATCGCTGGCGAGTTTTTACTGTATGTGTCTGTCGAGCAACAGAGTTGCAGCTATTATATATTCACCGGGTAAGTATATTCAAAAATTTATTTTATAATTAAAATATCATTTTGTTAGAGTTCAACTTCATCTCCCATAATTTGCACCATGAACTAATTAAGGGATTCAGCAACTATAGAGCTACTTTCAAAAGATGGATTTGATGCAGAGTAGTATCATCTGTATATGTAATAAGCTTGTTTTCAAGGGCAAAAACCACCATCGTGCATATACAGTATAGTATGAAAAGTAATGGGCCAAGAACACTAGAGAACAGTACCCTGATGAACACCAGATATTACATTCCTATAGTTACTTTGGTGCCCATCAAGAATTACTCTTTGCAAGCTATTATTTGAAAAATCAATAATGATGTTAAGAAAAGATCCACATGCTCCCATCTGTTTAAGTCTGAAAACAAGGGCTTCAGATAAGTATATCATTCTAGGTTTAACCCTGGATAGGTACGGTCCTCGGACACCCCTTTAAGGGTATACTCGGACGCG
Organism: Palaemon carinicauda; assembly: GCF_036898095.1. NCBI lineage: Eukaryota > Metazoa > Arthropoda > Malacostraca > Decapoda > Palaemonidae > Palaemon > Palaemon carinicauda. Next base: position 15,092,172 of record NC_090734.1, read on the forward strand.
AACGACCCCGACGCCAAAAAAAATTCTTGAAAAATCAGTTTTTGCAGTAACCTCCTTTTTTCTTTTGCCAAAAAAAACTTCAATGAATGCTTAAAACAACTGTAAAGATAAATACTACTCATCTGCAGAAAAACTATTTATTATAAATATTTTAAAAAATTAAGTAGAAAAAAAAAAGACCTGACATAAAAATTCATAAAAAAAAAGTTTATACATATATACACAAATCCTTTTAGGAATTGATTCTTGAATGTTTAGGACACATCTTGATGTATTTTGGATGAAGTCAGACACATGGAGGTGAAGGTCTGAAATGAGAAAAAATGGGTAACTTTTTTTGGCCAAAAAAAATTGTCCAAATTTCATGAATTTTTTTGGGTACCCAAATGAAATAGGAAGTGGCTAATTTTTTTAGGGAATAAACATATGTTATCCTAAAATAGAAATATGTAAAAAAATCTTCATTATTTTGTAAATTACATTTATATCAGGGGCCATATCTAAAGGTAATTTTTTGAGTACTTGGAAATTTCGTAGAAAAATACATATATTTAATATATAATATGATATTTATGCAGGTAAAAATATACCAAAATATCACAAATTCTATAGGGAACAAGAATATATATAGATAGGGCAGCTTACGCTTCGGATATGTCCACAAAATGGCCGCCAACCACACTGACTCAGACTCCCTAATCTGCCACTTGAAATGTAGGAAGGGTATGTCAATTTCAAGGTGTTATTTACTAATCTAATTATTATTGGATATGCATAAAAATTGTATGGTGGGTTGCTGGATAATTGTCGATTATTTTTACGACTATAAAATTAAAATTCTGACCCAAAAAATTTTTTTTGAAGGGAAATAAAATAAAAAAAAAAATGTAAAACAATATTTTAGCTAAAAAAATTTGATGATATTCAATCAAAAAAAAAGTAAACAAAATTTTCTGACAAATAAACATCTAGAGGAATCATTACTCTGTGATAGTTCCTTAGTACGTAGTAATTTTGAAAGAATTGGGAAAAAACGAGAAAATGGCAATCACCGGAAAATCGAACACATACCTATATATACGCCATATCTGGCTAAAAAAAAGATAGGCATGGGTAGCCAGATCATCTAGAAACACTTTCCAACACTATAAAAATATAAGTTTTGCGACACTACTTGCCAATTCCTTACGGTAACATGACTAAGCAAAAAAATGCAAAACAAATAAAAAGGGGCACTCGTGGAAAAATGGCCATTCTAATATACGGCATTTCAGAAAAAAAAAAATTTCAGCCACGTGCTAGGCAAACCATCAAGGCATATTTTCCGACAAATAAACATATAAATGAAATATTACTCTGTGATAGTTCCTTAGTACGTAGTAATTTTGAAAGAAATGGGAAAAAACGAAAAAATGGCAATCACATGAAAATCGAACACATACTTATATATACGCCATATCTGGCTAAAAAAAAATAGGCATGGGTAGCCAGATCATCTAGAAACACTTTCCAACACTATAAAAATATAAGTTTTGCGACACTACTTGCCAATTCCTTACGGTAACATGACTAAGCAAAAAAATGCAAAACAAATAAAAAGGGGCACTCGCGGAAAAATGCCCAACATTCTAATATACGGCATCTCAGATAAAAAAAAAGACATGCACGTGTTAGCCCAACCATCAAGGTACACTTTCTAACACATAAACATGAAAAAAAAATCAATAATATACGGCAATTCCTTACTACGTAGTAATTTTTACAAATATTAAAAAAAAAACAGAAATTGGCAACCGCAGTTAAATACCCAATATACCAATAACTACGTCGTATCTGACAAAAACAAAATCACGCATGGGTAGCCAGATCATCTAGACACACTTTCCAACACTAAAAAAGCAAAAGTTTTACGACACTATTTCGCAATATCTTACGGAAAAATGACTTGGCAAAAAAATTAAAAAAAATTAAAAAGGGACACTCGCGGTAAAATGCCCGACATTCTAATATACGACATCTCAGATAAAAAAAAAGACATGCACGTGTTAGCCCAACCATCAAGGCACACTTTCTAACACATAAACATGAAAAAAAAATGAATAATATACGGCAATTCCTTACTACGTAGTAATTTTTACAAATATTGAAAAAAAACAGAAATTGGTAACCGCAGTTAAATACCCAATATACCAATAACTACGTCGTATCTGACCAAAACAAAGTCATGCATGGGTAGCCAGATCATCTAGACACACTTTCCAACACTAAACAAGCAAAAGTTTTACGACACTATTTGGCAATATCTTACGGAAAAATGACTTGGCAAAAAAATGAAAAAAAATTAAAAAGGGGCACTCGCGGTAAAATGGTCCTCGTGGTGATGAACGACATTTTAACTAAAAAAAAAAACATGCACATGGTAGCCAAACAATCCACCAAGACTTTCCACAACTGATAACCTATACAAGTTGCACCATTCTACGACAATTTCATAATACGTAATAACTTTGATAATTATGCAAACTACCTCAGAAGGGTAAACTCGGACGCGAACGACCCCGACGCGTCTCAGAAATCGGGGAAGGAGTACAGCTACAGCAATGCACATCTGGACACTACTAGAGCGTGTAGGGGAGACACCTCCTGCAGGTCGATCACCCACAAATTCAGTCACAGGGGTGAGTCACGTGAGAAAAACCTGTTTTTTTTTGACGCTCGGGGTCGCAAACGACCCACCGTACCTATCCAGGGTTAATTGTGTGGTCACCAGTACTATATCTTTAGCTACTCCTCAATGGAATTCAATTCTTGATCTTTTTATTTACAGGCCCGCAGTGAGCAGCAAGCACTTTTCCGCCAGAGTGCTGTTGCTCTTGCAGATGCCATGGGAGACGAGAGGTTACGTTTATCATTAGAGGAAGTTCATAAACTTACAAAACAGCTCCATATGCAAGAAGAGGAGTACAATCAAAATTTGCACAAGTTGAAGGTAATATCTAGTACTGTAACTGTTTATTTCTTTTTACTGCCTAGTTATAAAATTTTGTCATTACTTCTATTCTCTCTGGATTTTACTATCTTCCACGCTTATTATGGCTAGCGTATTTTTATCATTTAGTGTTGAGACCACCACATTTTTCCTTCTTTCATCAGGTTTGGTCTTACAGCATAAGATGGTTGTGCTGATAAAGCAGTTTTGTAAATGAGAGATTTATGAGATATTTCTGATAATTGCCATTCTCTGTAGCTGGGGACTTGATTGCTGAAAATTAATCTCCTTCGACTTAAAAATGTAATTTGTTTATTTTCAATAGAACGACTTACTCTCCTATGAATCTGGCGAGAAAGCTGCCGAGATGTCTTTACTTCGAGAACGTGTCCACGTATTGGAGGAGGAAGTTCGCTCTCAAGAGAATAAAGCTAAGGAAGCTAACATTAAAAACGAAAAGCTTCTGTTGGAAGGTACAGTATAAAAATTTCTCTTTACATTAATAGTCTAACTTTAATACTCAGCCATTTATACTTATTGGTATTGTATTCTTGACAATGAAACTTTCAGCAGTTGTTTAATGTAATTTTCAAAACAGTGATTATGATTTAAACTGTTGTCTTAATATTATCTTTCTTGTCTGGCAGCCATTTGCATTCTTCAGTTTATAGAATTTACAATTTTTTTTTTCATAAAATTATAATTGTTTCTACATATTTAAAAACCTTTCGTCCTTTAAGATAAGAAATTTCTTTAGTGGAGCTGAAATAGCCATTGAAATTGTTAACAGCGCATGATGGGCGTAGGCAAGTAGCAACCCCCACTTTCAATTTGTGTTTGCCTGCAACAAGTACAGATAAACTTTTGTGTATTATCCACAGCTATCTAATCTTTTTCTCATACTTTTTAATTTGAACGGTTGATTTTGGATTCATGTTAATGACGAAATGTAGCAGGAATTCACTTGTGAGTGGAAGAGGAATAATGCTTCGGTTTATGGCTAAATTGGTGATAGATACACATTCACAATGCATCTCTGGGACTTGGTTGTTTACAATTATTCCCATATGCCAAATGTAGATCATGGCTTTCCATCAAGGCAGAAGTATTCTTACAGGAGCAGGAAAGCTAATTCTTCCCCAGTGTCACTCTTGGCAATGTTGAAGAGACTGTTTAAGCACTTTTCTCTCCTTATTGAGTTAGTTAAAAGCTTCTGGGTACAGTATATTCCCCTAACTTAGTCCCTGGGAATTGAGCAGTGAGAGCTTGGGATCTACATCAGGGAGTTTTTTAAGGTTGATGTAGTGTGATAGGTGATTGCCACTCCAGCATGTGGTGGAAGCTTTCCCTTACAGATCACAGACAAGTGAATTAAGTAAGGCTTAGCCTTCTGGGGTCTTATAGGTAGGCCCTTTTGTGAATTTTGAGGGAGCTGGTAGCTAAGGTTAGTTTGCACTCGGTGTCCCCAGCGATATCAGTGTTGATCCCTGTGCCAGCAGGGTCAGTGATCCCCCAGTACTAGTGACCCAAGTGGTAATCCTTACAATGCATCTAAGCCAAGAAATGAGCTAAGAGGGCTTCCCCATGTTTGAAGTGAAAGGGTACAAATAGATTCTGGGACCAGTAAAACCTGTGCATATCACTCAGGTGCCCATCCACAGTGACTGTAGCTTCAGTGCCATCTATCTATGTGCCTCTCACTCTTGTTTCTCAGCCCCTAAGGGCTATGGCTCCCATACTCCCTGTGTTAGTGACCCAAGGCCTTGTGTCTCTGTATTAGTGTCACTTTGCCTGTGACAGTGAATCCCAGCGTTATGGTTCCTGTTGGAGAAACCATTGGTTTTCCCCTTCGAGAACTTCATCTTCATGGTTGCTCGGAAGATTTCTCTGCATGTAGGACCTGAGGGGAAAGTTGGGAAGAGATAGAAGTGACCTCCTCTTCCCTGTACCTTTCTGATTATTATCCTTCCAATAAGAGAAAGAAGTCCAGGAAGGCCAGTCACAAGAATATGCCTCTTGACAACACTACCTCTGTTTTGGAGGAAGTGAACGGCTTCCGGTGGTACCCGGCTAGGTTACAACCCCTCAGGGCCAGCACCTGGTCACTGGCCTTGACTACCCTGGTAACCAGGCTGACTTGAAATGCATGATTTTTTTTTGTCATTTACAAGGTGTTTGAGGAACTTGGGTACCCTCCTTCACCTTTTCTCCCTGGATAGAGGAGTGCTTCTACCTTCTCTATTCTGGATACTTTGGTATCCAGAGTTGAGATGACGGAACTTCAAGGACAGCAGGCATGAAGCTAGCAGCCATGTTTGAGGGCTGAAGTGTCGTACCCATGGCACAGGTCTATGGTTTACTCTCCACCGCAATCAACCGAGTTTATAAATCTTTCTCTTCCCAATGATAACTAGCCAAGTCCTTCATCAGTCCCCAATTACATTGCTGGTTCTATCCTAGGGAGAAAACATACATAATTGTGGAGGAGGAATAGCTCTCCTGAGCAGACTGCCAAGCCTTCATCCCTTGCAAAGCATGATGACGCTCAGAGTTCTTATGCCCTGAAGGTACCAGACCTTGACCCAGTACCAACAAAAGCAACAACCCAGAGTTAGAATGTATCTTTGTCAAAGTTTTTGCACTTATAAATTTATGAGTGGAACGATGCAACCTTTAGGTAGGTTCTCATTCATTTGATCGGCTTTGGTGCCCATCAGCGGTAGAAACCTCAGGAGCTATCATGGTCTGATCTTGCTAGTTGGCCCTGAATCGAGTTGATTAACAGATCTGTGGATACGAGAACTCTCATTTCCAGTCAGCCCAACAAGATCCCCCCCTCCGGCACTTTAAGAAAGTGAGGATTCTAATGGCCAGAATCTGCAATGCCACCTCGTCAGGTTGCCTTGTCAGCATGTACACTGCCAGAGTGTCTTCCCTTGTTGAGACTCGGATTAGAGGCCTACCCTACTTGGCTGCCGAGTTGGCTACTATGGAGACTTCTGACCCTGCCACCCTCAAAGTAGTCTCGTGGCTTTACTAGTGATCAGGCATTGTGACATACTTCACAAAGATGACAGGGGACTTGTGCAGTCTGGTGTAAAGCAATTATCTTTTTTAAAAATCACACTAGGCAACAAACCAGTAGGCAAACTGGGTGTTAAAGGAGAGGGATGCCCTTGTACCCAGATTCGTAAAATGAGAAGTAGGTTGACCAGGGCACCAGCCGCCCATTGAGATACTACCGCTAGAGAGTTATGGGGTCCTTTGACTGGCCAGACAGTACTACAAAGGACCCTTCTCTCTGGTCACGGTTCTTTCCCTTTGTCTACACAGACGCCGAATAATTTGGCCTATTCTTTACAGATTCTCCTCTGTCCTCATACACCTGACAACACTGAGATTACCAAACAATTCTTCTTCTCTCAAGGGGTTAACTACTGCCCTCTAATTGTTCAGTGGCTACTTTCCTCTAGGTAAGGGTAGAAGAGACTCTTTAGCTATGGTAAGCAGCTCTTCTAGGAGAAGGACACTCCAAAATCAAACCATTGTTCTCTAGTCTTGGGTAGTGCCATAGCCTCTGTACCATGGTATTCCACTGTCTTGGGTTAGAGTTCTCTTGCTTGAGGGTACACTCGGGCACACTGTTGTATCTGGTTTCTCTTCCTCTTGTTTTGTTAAAGTTTATATAGTGTATATAGGAAATATTCATTTTAATGTTGTTACTGTTCTTAAAATATTTAATTTTTCTTTATTTCTTTTCCTCATTGGGCTATTTTCCCTGTTGGAGTCCCTGGGCTTATAGCATCCTGCTTTTCCAACTAGGGTTGTAGCTTAGTATTTGATAATAATAATAATAATAATAATAATAATAATAGTCTGTCCAGAGGTAGCACTGGCACTTTGGAATGCTTCGGTGCAGGGTTCCATGTCACTCTTGGCCGAGAAGTCATGTAGGCAGCAAAGGAGAGGTTGAGATCTGCTTTGTAGGACTCCCTGATCCATTACAATCTCCTTCAAGGGCTCTGGCATTTCAAGTGGAACCATGGAAGTGAGATCGGTGGGGAAGAAGATTGCCTTAACTTCCTTTTGACCTCGATCAGGATCACCTGCACCTTCTTCCATTCAGAAGGATGCTGTCTATGTACAGTTTATCAAAGTCCACAACCTGACCAATTCAGTAAAAGAGGCAGAGGAGGTAGAAGGGGACGATTATGTTGGAGTCCCCCCCATCTCCTGCTACTGCAAATTGTTTGATGCCTGGTATGCCATTGGACAACCTGGCAGAGAGCAAAGAGGAACTTTTGTTAGAGTGTCCTCTAGGATAGGTATTTAATACCCTTTCAAGACCCCTGGCTCTCCGTTATTTTGCAAACCAATAGTTTTTGCAACAACAGTATCCTCAGGTATCACAAAAACCTCTGGTATTGTTGCAAAGATAAAAGGGATAGTGGAGAGGATGTTCGAGACTGATTTCTGGCCTTTTACATTCAACTATTCATTGTGGAGAAATCAATTGAGAAATGGAGACTGGTTATCAACCTCTATTCACTAAACCAGTTTGTACAGTAATCATGTTCAGGATAGAGCAGTATGAATTGTACTGAGTTCGATTAGAGTAGGAGACTTTGTGCTTTCTGAGGATCTGAAGAATGCATACTTCCATGTACCCATTCATCAGTCCTCTCAAAAGTAGTTCAGCTCCTTCCTCAACGGAGCAGTGTACCAGTTCAAGACCCTGTGTTCGGACTGTGTACTGCTCTCCAGGTGTTTACTCAAGTGTTCATACTGGTGGCAGTTTGACACTCACTCTTATGGGTTACATATTTATGTATCCCGACAATTTTATTTTTATCCGGTCATATTCCATAGAAGAGAGAGAACCAAGACTTCCTCCCCACTGATAATTAAGCCACCCTATTTTAAAGGAAAAAAGGTTTGTATACAAATAGGAATAAAGGAAAATGAATTCTTTTTATTTTTTTCCCCAAGTCTTGAAGTTAAACTTCCAAATTCAACCACTCCTCTAAGTCCTGAGCTGAAGCTCAAAAGTGAAGTGTTTTTGTCATCAAAGTGGGCCCACCACTTGTTCTTCAATACCGCATTAATGATTTCAACAGTCATTAGAGCTCCACTAAAGACATTCCCTATTTCAAAGGACTCAGGTTTGTACAGCTAGGAAATTTATGAATTGCTTTTAAAATTTGTATATATCATCACCAAGTTTGTAACCACTTAAAAAAAAAGTACAATAATGATTTCTTATTGACAATTTACAAAAAAAAAAAAATACAGTTAATATTCACTGCGAGTTGAAGAATAGCAAGAAACAAGACTCCCTTTTCATATGGGTGTGTATAACAAACAACGTGTGGCTCAATTATGCTCAAGGCAACTAACTATTATCTGCAATTTTTCTGGAACTTTAAAATACATGTGTGCTAAGAGCTCTTTATTTAAATTCTTTAGGTACTGTTAAGTACCTAAATATTAAGAATCAGTTCTAATATCATATTCCTTTAAAAAAGAAAATATAGGTCTTGTAATTTTAGATTTTAAATAATCACAAAATGTTATTTTTATTAATAAAATAAATTTTTGAATATACTTACCCGGTGATTATATAAGCTGCAGCTCTGCTGCCCGACAGAAAAACTCTACGTTCAAAATACGCCAGCGATCGCTATGCAGGTAGGGGGTGTACATCAACAGCGCCATCTGTCGAGCAGGTACTCAAGTACTCCATGTAAACACAGAACCAATTTTCTCCTCGGTCCACTGGGTCTCTATTGGGGAGGAAGGGAGGGTCCTTTAATATATAATCATCGGGTAAGTATATTCAAAAATTTATTTTATTAATAAAAATAACAATTTTCAATATTAAACTTAGCCGGTGATTATATAAGCTGATTCACACCCAGGGGGGTGGGTAGAGACCAGCATTACGTGTTTACATTATTATGAGCTAAGTATTTTGTATTACATTTTAGCAGTTATTCAAAATAACAAACATAAAATAAATAAGTACCTGGTAAGGAAGTCGACTTGAACAATTACTCTGCCTTTTTAAGTACGTCTTCCTTACTGAGCCTCGCGATCCTCTTAGGATGCTGAGCGACTCCTAGGAGCTGAAGTATCAAGGGTTGCCACCCATACTAAAGGACCTCATCAAAACCTCTAATCTAGGCGCTTCTCAAGAAAAGAATTTGACCACCCGCCAAATCAACCAGGATGCGAAAGGCTTCTTAGCCTTCCGGACAACCCAAAAACAACAATAAAAAACATTTCAAGAGAAAGATTAAAAAAGGTTATGGAATTAGGGGAATGTAGTGGTTGAGCCCTCACCCACTACTGCACTCGCTGCTACGAATGGTCCCAGGGTGTAGCAGTTCTCGTAAAGAGACTGGACATCTTTAAGATAAAAAGACTCGAACACTGACTTGCTTCTCCAATAGGTTGCGTCCATTATACTCTGCAGAGATCTATTTTGTTTAAAGGCCACTGAAGTTGCGACAGCTCTAACTTCATGTGTCCTTACCTTCAGCAAAGCATGGTCTTCCTCATTCAGATGGGAATGAGCTTCTCGTATCAACAGTCTGATATAATAGGAAACTGCATTCTTTGACATAGGTAAAGAAGGTTTCTTAATAGCACACCATAAAGCTTCTGACTGTCCTCGTAAAGGTTTAGTTCGTCTTAAATAGAACTTAAGAGCTCTAACAGGGCATAAGACTCTTTCTAGTTCATTTCCAACCAAATTAGAAAGGCTTGGAATATCGAACGATTTCGGCCAAGGACGAGAAGGTAGTTCGTTTTTGGCTAGAAAACCAAGCTGTAAAGAACATGTAGCCGTTTCAGATGAAAATCCGATGTTCCTGCTGAAGGCGTGTATCTCACTGACTCTTTTAGCTGTTGCTAAGCAAACCAGGAAAAGAGTCTTTAAAGTGAGATCTTTAAAGGAGGCTGATTGTAGTGGCTCGAACCTTTCTGACATAAGGAATCTTAGTACCACGTCTAAATTCCAACCTGGTGTAGCCAAACGACGCTCCTTCGAGGTCTCAAAAGACTTAAGGAGGTCCTGTAGATCTTTGTTGTTGGAAAGATCTAAGCCTCTGTGACGGAAGACTGTTGCCAACATGCTTCTGTAACCTTTGATTGTGGGAGCTGAAAGAGATCTTTCCTTCCTCAGGTATAAAAGGAAGTCAGCTATTTGGGTTACAGAGGTACTGGTTGAGGATACTGATACTGACTTGCACCAGCTTCGGAAGACTTCCCACTTCGACTGGTAGACTCTAAGAGTGGATGTCCTCCTTGCTCTAGCAATCGCCCTGGCTGCCTCCTTCGAAAAGCCTCTAGCTCTCGAGAGTCTTTCGATAGTCTGAAGGCAGTCAGACGAAGAGCGTGGAGGCTTGGGTGTACCTTCTTTACGTGTGGCTGACGTAGAAGGTCCACTCTTAGAGGAAGAGTTCTGGGAACGTCCACCAGCCATTGAAGTACCTCGGTGAACCATTCTCTCGCGGGCCAGAGGGGAGCAACTAACGTCAACCTTGTCCCTTCGTGAGAGGCGAACTTCTGCAGTACCTTGTTGACAATCTTGAACGGGGGGAATGCATAAAGGTCTAAATGGGACCAATCCAGTAGAAAGGCATCTATATGAACTGCTGCTGGGTCCGGGATTGGCGAGCAATAATTTGGGAGCCTCTTGGTCATCGAGGTTGCAAAGAGATCTATGGTAGGTTGGCCCCATGTGGCCCATAGTCTCTTGCACACATCCTTGTGTAGGGTCCATTCTGTTGGGATGATTTGACCCTTCCGACTGAGGCAGTCCGCCATGACATTCATGTTGCCTTGAATGAACCTCGTTACTAGAGAAAGGTTTAGATCTCTTGACCAAGTGAGGAGGTCCCTTGCGATCTCGTACAACGTCATAGAATGGGTCCCTCCTTGTTTGGAGATGTACGCCAAGGCCGTGGTGTTGTCTGAGTTCACCTCCACCACCTTGCCTAGAAGGAGGGACTTGAAGCTTTTCAAGGCCAGATGAACTGCCAGTAGCTCCTTGCAGTTGATATGTAACGTTCTTTGATTCGAGTTCCAAGATCCCGAGCATTCCCGACCGTCTAATGTCGCACCCCAGCCCGTGTCCGATGCGTCCGAGAAGAGAACGTGGTTGGGGGTCTGAACAGCCAGGGGCAGACCCTCTCTGAGGTGGATGTTGTCCTTCCACCAAGTCAGTGATGACTTCATCTTCTCGGAAATGGGGATCGAGACCGCTTCTAGCGTCTTGTCCTTTTTCCAGTGCACAGCTAAGTGAAATTGAAGGGGACGGAGGTGCAGTCTCCCTAACGCGATGAACTGTTCCAGGGATGAAAGCGTCCCTATCAGACTCATCCACTGTCTGACTGAACATCGGTCCTTCTTTAGCATGTTCTGGATGCATCCTTGGGCTTGACTTATTCTGGGGGCCGACGGAAAAGCCCGAAAAGCTTGACTGTGAATCTCCATCCCTAAGTACACTATAGTTTGGGATGGGACCAGTTGGGACTTTTCCATATTGACCAGGAGACCCAATTCCTTGGTCAGATCTAGAGTCCACTTTAGATTCTCCAGACAGCGACGACTTGAAGCAGCTCTTAGAAGCCAGTCGTCCAAATAGAGGGAGGCTCTGATGTCCGCTAAATGCAGGAATTTGGCAATATTCCTCATCAGTTTCGTAAAGACAAGAGGAGCCGTGCTTAGGCCAAAGCACAGGGCTTGAAATTGGTAGACAACCTTCACGTAAACGAACCTTAGATAAGGTTGGGAATCTGGGTGGATGGGGACGTGAAAGTAAGCGTCCCTTAGGTCTAAAGAGACCATCCAGTCTTCCTTCCTGACCGCTGCTAGAACAGACTTTGTCGTTTCCATGGCGAACGTCTGCTTTGTGACAAAGACATTCAGAGCACTGACGTCTAGCACCGGCCTCCACCCTCCTGTCTTCTTTACCACTAAGAAGAGACGGTTGTAGAAGCCCGGGGATTGATGGTCCCGGACTTTGACTACCGCTCCCTTTTCTAGTAAGAGGGACACCTCTTGCTTCAAAGCTCGTCTCTTGTCCTCCTCTCTGTACCTGGGAGAGAGGTCGATGGGCGACGTTGCTAGAGGGGGTTTGCGTATAAACGGGATCTTGTACCCTTCTCTGAGCAACTTCACAGATTGTGCATCTGCGCCCCTTTTCTCCCAAGACTGCCAGAAGTTCTTGAGTCTGGCTCCCACTGCTGTCTGAAGAATGTGGCAGTCAGACTCTGCCCTTAAAGGACTTGGTACCTTTCTTCTTAATCCCGCGTCTCCCTTCAGCACGAGCACCTCCTCTGCTGGAGGCTCTGCCACGAAAGGGCGGAATGAACCTGGACGCTGGAGTGTCCATCCTGGGTCTAGACACGGTAGGCAAAGGGGTGGCTTTGCGAGCAGATGACGCAACCAGGTCATGCGTGTCTTTTTGAATCAAGGAGGCAGCAATCTCCTTTATCAACTCTTCTGGGAAAAGGCACTTTGAGAGAGGAGCAAACATAAGTTCCGATCTCTGACACTGTGTTACTCCGGCTGACAAGAAGGAGCAAAGGTTTTTCCCGTTTCTTGAGGACCCCGGAAACGAACGAAGCCGCAAGCTCACTGGAACCGTCCCGTATGGCCTTGTCCATGCAGGACATAATGAGCATGGAAGTATCCTTGTCAGAAGGGGAGATCTTCCTGCTCAACGCTCCCAAACACCAGTCCAAAAAGTTAAAAACCTCGAAGGCTCTGAACACTCCTTTCATCAGATGGTCTAAGTCTGAAGGAGTCCAACAAATCTTGGAGCGTCTCATGGCTAGCCTGCGGGGAGAGTCTACTAGGCTTGAGAAGTCGCCCTGGGCAGAGGCAGGAACTCCCAAGCCGAGAACTTCTCCCGTGGCATACCAGACGCTCGATCTGGAAGAGAGTTTCGCAGGGGGAAACGTGAATGCTGTCTTCCCAAGGTGCTTTTTGGACTGCAACCATTCTCCCAACACTCTTAAAGCTCTCTTAGACGAGCGGGCGAGGACGAGCTTCGTAAAGGCAGGCGCGGATGACTGCGTGCCTAAAGCGAACTCAGATGGAGGTGAGCGTGGGGCCGCAGAAACAAACTGATCAGGATACATCTCCCTGAACAGTGCAAGAACTTTTCTTAAGTCCAAGGAGGGAGGCGTGGTCTTGGGTTCGTCGAAGTCCGTATGCGGGTCGTCAATGTGTGCAGCGTCGTCATCATCAGAGAGTCCATCATCTGAATACTGAGGAGGAAGCGGCAAAGGAGTAGGAGTTGGCTGGTCAACTGAGTCCGGCAGTACGGGTGCATGCGTGACTGCACCGGACGCAACGTCATGGAACTGTTGCCCAGTCTGTGAGCTGGCAACTACCATAGCAGCGCGGGGGCGCAAAGCGTCTACTCCTGACTGTCTAGTCTGCTGTGGGCGAGTAGTGGTAACCACACTGGGTTGCGGAAGTTGACGCACAGCGTCAAAACAAAACAACTTAGGTTGTTGTTGTAACTCGCGAACGTCAACGGAGGGTTCCGTGCGTCGCTGAACGTCAACATGCGGCTGGCAGCGCATGGGTGGCGGGACTCTCACAGCTGGAGTGCGGGAGAAGGTAGCCTCAGCGTCCACTGGACGCACAACCGTAGATGGTTGTAGGCTAGCGGTTGGTGCAGCGTCAACCTTCTCCGCACGAAAGTCCTGCATTAAAGACGTCAACTGAGTCTGCATGGTCTGCAGCAAAGACCACTTAGGGTCTACAGTAGCAGGTGCGGCAACAGACGGTGTTACTGCCTGATGCGGTACCGCTTTGCCTCTCTTAGGAGGTGTGCAGTCATCGGAAGACTGCAGCGAGTCCGAACTGACCCAGTGGCTACAACTGGGCCGTTGGACTTGCGCGGAAGGGACCGACTTGCGTTTAAGAGGCCGTGAGACCTTGGTCCATTGTTTCTTCCGAGAAACATCTTCCGCAGACGAGGAATAAATGGGCTCTCTCGTCTTCTTGTGGGTGGGACGATCTTGGATAGATACTGTACGTCCGAAACCACGGAGGGAACGTCTGTTCTCTGATTAAAGCCTCTCGAACCCTTTGGTCGTACGACATTGCTTCTCCCCTGGGCTTGGGAGCTTGCAAGAGGTCCCGGACTAGGAGGACGACAGGCACGAACAGACGAACCCTCAAGCGCAACACTATCCACAACACTTTCCACAACACTGGCACTCACTTTGTCACTACCCACTGCACTCTTACCCTTCAACTCCTTGACGTCTGCCATGAGTTGGTTACGGTCACTCGCCAATGACTCGACTCTCTCACCCAGAGCCTGGATGGCACGCATCATATCTGCCATCGAAGGTTGTTGAGTGCTAGAAGGGGGATCAGGAGCAACCACTACAGGGGAAGGAAAAGGTTGTGGGGCATGAGGAGAGGAAATATCAACGGAGCGAGATGAACTTCTCCTGACTCTATCTCTCTCTAGCCTACGTGAATATTTCAGGAATTCGAGAAAATCGAATTCCGAAAGCCCAACGCATTCCTCACATCGATCTTCCAATTGACAGGCTTTATCCCGACAATTGGAACAAACGGTGTGCGGATCGATAGAGGCCTTCGGAAGACGCCTTGAACAGTCCCTAGCACTACACTTTCTGTATTTAGGGACTTGAGAAGGGTCAGCCATCTTGAATTAGTCAAAGGGGAATTCAAAATCTATCCAAAGTCGTCAACAAATAATCCAAAATCAATAAAAGAAAGCAAGGATGTATTGAAGATAACCTCTGCAAAGCGAAAGCTAATAACTAGAAATGTGTACTTCACCAAAATCTGTGAAAACCAATCCAGTAAGCAACAGCGAATTTAGTAGGTCTTGCCGGTGGCACGACAGAGAGAAAATTGGTTCTGTGTTTACATGGAGTACTTGAGTACCTGCTCGACAGATGGCGCTGTTGATGTACACCCCCTACCTGCATAGCGATCGCTGGCGTATTTTGAACGTAGAGTTTTTCTGTCGGGCAGCAGAGCTGCAGCTTATATAATCACCGGCTAAGTTTAATATTGAAAATATAGTTTTCTTTTGTATTGTCAGATGTTTTTTTTTTACAATTAAATATCTGTTCCATTGTATTGCCAGTTTTTTTTTTACAATTAAATATCTGTTCCATTGTATTGTCAGTTTTTTTTTACAATTAAATATCTGTTCCATTGCTGATTAGGAAAATGCAGATTTAGATAAATTTCCTATTGTTCTTTCAGTGGAAGAACAGCAAAAGCAAATACAGATTTTGGAGCGCAAAGCTCAGAGAGCGATACTGGAAGGGAATTCTGTCTGCAAATCTTCGGTGTCTTTGGAGCTTCAACCAACGGGTATTCCTGCTCCTCCTCCTCCACCACCTCCACCACCCCCTCCTCCTGGCTGTCCTCCACCCCCACCAGGAGGCCCGCCACCTCCGCCACCACCACCACCTCCCCCACCCCCTCCTCCGCCACCTCCGCCACCAGTCAATCCAGTGACTACTTTAGCGACCATGATAGGCGTTTCAAAGAGTCGGAAAGACAAGGATGCAGATGGCTTTGGTAAGTACAAATTTTGACCTTGCATGTCAACTTTATAAATCTTCCTTGTCACCTTTAGAAAAACAATGGACAGTTTGATGAATTCATCATGGCATTTCCTTTGAGATTACGGTGTCACTTATCACCTTATTCCATTTTTCAGATTCTAGTGGGAGAGGAGGAATGGATGATCTCATTAACCAGATTAAACAGGGTGGCGTAAAACTTAAGTCTACGAAACCATTTGGTATTGGAGGCATCAACAAGAAAACAGAGTCAGATGTTAAAGAAAAACCAGCAGATGCAGTACAGGAAATGAAAAGTATTTTAGCCACAATGAAACGTGGACGTCACGGTCGCTTACGACCCTCTGCTGTTTCCCAGGAAGCCAAGTCACGCACCACAAAATCAAAGAAGAAGAAAGAAGTTAAAGATGATCATCAAAATTTGGAAGATGATAGTTTCAAAACTAATGAAAAAGATAAACCTGAAGCCGAAACAAATGAATGCAATGAAGCTGAAAAAGCCACAGACAAATCAAAAGAGAACTCTCCATGTAGTGATGAACGGTCAGAATCTGGTGGTAATGTTGGGACTGCTGAAACTTCCTTCACCTTACAATTAAATAACCACCATGATGATAGTTCCAGTCGTGAAGCATCCCCTCCAACTGCCTACAGTGGTCGGGAATCTGAAGAAAGGGAGAGCACTAGTCGCCCTTCTTCTGCCAGAGCTGTGTCTTCGACTACTATATATCTTAGATCAAGCAGAAGTCCCTCACAGGACTGATTTCCTTAAACTAAATTATTTAATGTTAATGCTTAAAAAATTTGTGTAAAATTAAAATAGATTGTCTATCGAAAGTTATCTGATGCCTAAATGTCAGAGTGATTAGAATTTTATACAGTACAATTAAAGAACACTACTAGTGCCTTTCTGTTTTCTCTTGATTATATCATATTACTGTTTTTTCTGGTATGCTTGTTAACTCTTTACATATTTTAAAAGTTTAATCTTATTGTACTATATATTGTAGGTGTACATACTTTGCCTGAAAAAACATTTGAGTTTTACTATATGATTCCAAATAATTGAAAAGTCTTTTTTAAGTAATCATATCTCGTTAACCTGTGTCATTATGCTTAGCAACCGATCATGCATTTTATTCTATAGTAATGAATGTAAAACATTATAATTGCTCAAAGACGCTCTTTGCACTAAATGGTAAGCCACAAATATGTATACTCTTTATATGTACTCTGATAGTTTCCTTACGTACCAAGAAGTATTACAGTAGAGGCGTTCGTGAATGATAATTCGCGATCACTTATCAGTGTCTTTACCCTTTTATTGTTATTTACCTTCTGTGAAGGTATATAACATGGTGCATTTCATCCATAAGAAGAATTACATTATAAACAATGTACCATTTTACTCATTATTCATAGGTTATTCAGACATACTGACATATGCTCTGGCATCATAATTCATATTACCAGGCCAGAGGAGCAAACAGAATGCACCTTTTTCATTTCCAGAGCCTAAATTTGTCTTTTCTTTTCCTCAAACCTTTTTTCTTTCACAAACCTACAATTTTATTTAATAAACAAACCATGAACTGTGTTTTGCCTATGATTTATCCACGCTGTTTACATGATTATTCAATTCCGAGTTGTTCCCCAGGTACTTCACAGTGAATCAATCAATATCCATAACATACAGGTACAAATTTCAATAGCTGATCTAGTAATATCTTTATCTGCTTTTGATTTACAAATTTATAATTTTTGGGTCAATGTGCTGTGTAGTCTTCAAGGACTTTCCTGTAAAAGGCTATAACAGGCATTCAATACAAAAAATACCAAAGAAATATTACCTCCCTGTTCTAAGGCTAGTATTTCAACGTGCAAAGTACAAAGTTGGTGCGTGTTTGTAAGGGTGACGCAAGGATTCAGGCTCTCTATAACTTGTCACAGCATCTTCAATGATAAATTTCGTCTGGTAACAGATAACCTGTCTTTACCAAGAACCAATACTAATACTGGAGACGATACCACCTGGGCACTTGTTTATGCACAGCCTTTGTCTTTTCATATCATGGGATTGGTAATATCAAAAGTTCTGACTTGTGAAAACTGTAATCAAGTACTGAAATAGTTATCCAATATTCACTATCTTTAATAATAGTAGTACAGTGGAACCTCTACATCCGAATTTTCCAACATCCGAAGTAAAATTCGAGCAAATTTTTGACTCTACACCCGAATTTTATTTCGACACACGAAGTAAACATTACGCCATTGAGCGTCGAGTGCTCAGTTCTCTGTTCTTGTGTGTATCGTGTGGTTGTCCTCTGTTTGGTCTGTTATTAACAGTGCTTATTTTCTTCCTTTTCTCACATTTCCTTTTTGATTTTACCTATAATCATGGTGCCTAAGAAGCTAAGTTTCAGTACAGGAAGAAGGCAATTCTTTCATTAGAATTGAAGCAAGAAATTATAGAAAAACATGAGAGCAGTGTGCATGTGCGTGATACTGCATGGCTAAACAATATGGCCGGAATAGGCCTATGATCTCGAGGATCATCAAGCTGAAGGCAGCCATTAAAGCAAATAACCATCGAAGGGGATCACCATTATTACAAGACATCGTAGCAATACCCTGGAAGAGATAGAACGCCTTTTGTTGATAGGGATAAAGGACAAAGAGATTGTTGGCAACGATCATTTGTGAGAAGGGCCAGCGTGATGAACAGAAAGAAAGAAAAAAGTGAAGCAAAGAAAACCAAGATACCATTAACAAGCTCTATTAATAACACTTCTCTCTTTTTCTGTTTCTCTCTAAACATAGCATTAACATGTTCTTTAAATAAAATTCTCTCTCTCTCTCTCTCTCTCTCTCTCGTTCTTCTTCGCTGTTACAGTGTTAGATACGTCTACGTCTATTATTTTTTTTCCGAGAGAGAGAGAGAGAGAGAGAGAGAGAGAGAGAGAGAGATTAAACAAAAATGTGTTTAGAGTACATATGATTTTTAACAGCGTCAACGAGTTGAAAAACAATTAAATGAAACTAAGAAAGTAATTACAGCTAATCTGAATTCCTTTATTAACTAAAACAAATATTGATACAAACACACTCGTGTGCGTATGCACAAACACACACACACAGGTGCAAGAATTGCTACGCAATAAGAGAGACGGTCGGGGAGGAGGTAGAGATGGTGACTGCGATAACATACCGTAACTCGTCACTGAAAGTAATGAAAATAAAAAATCAAAAGAAAAAAAATGTAAAAAATATGAAATATAAAAATTAAAAAAATAAATAAATAAGCTAAGTTAGATTAAAATTTCCGTAGTGTAACTTACGGTATGTTATCGCAGTCACCATCTCTACCTCCTCGCCGATCGTGTCTCCTCGTGCGTGTGTGTGTGTGTTTGCGCATACGTACACGAGTGTGTTTGTATCAATATTTGTTTTAGTTAATAAAGGAATTCAGATTCGCTGATATTGTTTTTTTAGTTACATTTAACTGTCTTTCAACTCGTTAACGCTGTTAAAAATCATATGTACACAACACAATTTTTGTTTAATGTCATTTTTGTTTAATATCTCTCTCTCTCTCTCGTCTCTAACACTAATAGTGAAGAAGAACAAGAGAGAGAGAGAGAGAGAGAGAGAGAGAGAGAGAGAGTATTTATTTAAATAACATGTCAACACCATGTCTACCTTCTCGCCGATCGTCTGTCTCTTCCTGGCGTAGCAAATCCTACACCTGCGTTGGTCTCTCTCTAAGGTAAAGTGGCAATAAAACACATTTTTTATTCATTATTTCTTTATAATTATCTTTTTTACATGCTTCTTTCATATTATGCAGTTATGTTATTGTTATGTGTAATTATGTGTAGCCATTTATTAAGGATTTATTATGGGTTTTTAGGCTGAGGAACGAATTAAATGAATTACCATGTATTCTTATGGGAAAATTCGTTTCTACATCCGAACATTTTCTACATCCGAAGTAGGTTGTGGAACGAATTAAATTCGTATGTAGAGGTACCACTGTAATGTGAAAAGGTTTTTTTTTTTTTTTCTGTTCAAAATCACTTTCGGTGTTTTGTTTTTAATTATTTATGCAGTCGTGTTTTGCTACGGCCATTTACTTATCCAGGAAGCATGAACATGATGTTCATATGCTAACAATAACAAACAATAAAAAAGATGTACGGTATGTCAAAGGAATCAAACTCTATACTATAGAATGTAATCCAGTAACAGAGTGGCTACAGCACAGCTTTGCCATTGGAAATTATGTGGTCAAGAACTATCACAAGGCCACTTATCCAGCTGGCACACTTACTCTCTTACACTGCAAAAAACAACATAAGAGGTAGGAGAATATCAACATCCCCAACTGCCTAAATGCAAAACAACCTGGAAATCTTATTAAAATTTGAAATAGAGTATGAAAACTTTGTTATTAAAATTTTATTCCAACAAACATGGTATAAACTTAATTGATTTTAAACTCTTAATTTCGTCAGATAACAGATCAATTCACAAAGATAGAAGAAAAGATTCACAGTGAAAAAATGTCAATTAAATAACTAAGATTTACATCATTTGACAAAAATGTTTATAAAAAAAATGCAAGATTGCTCACTGAAATTAAATGGTTTACCCGGATTGCTTCATGAAGTTGCTAAGATTTCTTCTCCACATAAGTGATTACCTCACGCTGGATCATATCTGGAATTTCTACTGCCAACCAAGGTCCAAGCTGTAAAGAAATAATAACATACTTTAGGGAACAAAAATCACTGAATTTCAAATTTACATGAAGGCTAAAAAAGAATAATTCCTTTTTCAACAACCAATAATAAAAATTTTATGGTTATCATTATTATTATTATTGCTAGCAAAGCTACAACCCTAGTTGGAAAACAGCTCTCAAATGTAACACCACTTTTCCTTCATACTTAAGAGATAATTATATCTTCTGTGTATACTATGTATACAGTATCACTATCATTTTTGTAATGCATGTACGTATACGTAGTGTATTTACTTATTTAATAAATAATTATGTTTTTACCGTTATTAATGTAATGGTTCGACATTAAGAGCGATGTAAAGTTGCGTAAAACAACATAACACATTCTATTTTTCCATTTAATATTTAAAGATGACCAATTATGCTGAACGAACATAAACTGGGGTACTACTGTAACGCCATCATCATAAATTACTCTATATCAGTCCTTTTCCCTTTACGATGTTACGCGGTGAAACAAGTTCTCTCCATTCTTTTCTATCCTGAACTTAGTTTTCCTGAATTTTTATCAGGTCAATGTCAACACCTATCCCATTTTTCTACAATTTCCCGAGGCTTCATCGCAGGTCATCTACGTCCTATCACTTCCTTGTTCACACTTTCTTACTAAATGTAGTTCTAAATAATTTCTAAACTATAATTCACGTGTAACCTTCAATTTAAAATATTGGCAAATTGCATTAAGTCAAACAGAGTCCAGAAAATACAAACAAAATCTAATGTTGGAGTCTTGAATTACTATGTTACTGTACTCTTATAACATTTTCTAGCACATTCTCATCAAGGTTTTTGCAGTGTTTGGCAATGCTAATTACTCCCCTTACTTTCTTAAATTGTGAATCTAAATATGAAAACCTTAGGCAAATCATTCAGCAAATAAACTTCCATATTACCCTTTCATTTGATTCCATCCTGTTTAAAAATAGTTGATGCCAAGCACAGTCCTTTGCTTTTTCACAGCAACTAAGCCAATTTAAAAATTTGAAATTTACTTTTATTTTAATTTAAGCAAATACATCATTATCCAAATATTATATCATGAAATTTATTCAATTGCGTTTTTCATAGCTTCTACTGCAACTTTTCAGAAATTCTTCTTCTTGGAAAACTAGAAGCAAGAAACATAACAAGAAGTACTGTAATACACTTTTTCTTACATTTCTTGTTTTCTATAATAACATTCAAACTAAGTGCAACTGCCTGGTTAAAAAAAGATATCATCAAATATTAATTTCCTAGGGTGGACTTGCATAAGCATTTTATTTAAATGAGCATTTTTTCAAATACCGACATGTGTTTTTATCACCTAACACCAGTTAACTTTTTCATCCAATTACTGTATGTGGTACATACATATACCAAGGCATTTCCCCCAATTTTGGGAGGTAGCCGACATCAAACAAATGAAACAAAAATAGGGGACATCTCCTCTCTACGTTCCTCCCAGCCTGACAAGGGACTCAACCGAGTTTGACTGGTACTGCTAGGGTGCCACAGCCCACCCTCCCCCGTTATCCACCACAGATGAAGCTTCATAACGCACAATCCCCTACTGCTGCAACCTCTGCGGTCAACCAAGGCACCGGAGGAAGCAGCAGGGCCTACCGGAACAGCGTCACAATCGCTCGCCATTCATTTCTATTTCTAGCACGCTCTCTTGCTTTTCTCACATCTATCCTCCTATCACTCCCTACAAATTTGAAACAACCATCATAAAAGCCTTCAGTCTAGTAGATATTCGTCTTAAGACAATTTAATAAATTTAATAATAACAAATATAAATCAACCTTTCCTAGCATATATAATTTTCTCATTTCAGTACAAAATTAATTCTTTTAATACACTAAAGTTTACGAACTGATATTCAGAAGCATACAGTACAAATAAAGAAAACTATTATCAAAGTAAATGAATGTATATAAGTATGAAAAGAGGATGCAAAGCAGTTTATAACTACACAGCAACATCTACTTCAAAAACTAGAGGGGCACTTAGTAGAGCGCAGACCTCCGCCGCGGCAGCTTATTTCTCGACCTTTTATTTGACTTTGACCTTAACATGTATTAAATGGCATGGATTTTTAAACACTAAAATATGACTCGAGTTTGAAGTCTCTATGACAACGATGTCCAAACTTAAGGCTAATTACGTGAATTGGACACTTTACTTGACCGTGACATTGATCTTTGACCTTGACCTTCCAAAATTTAATAATTTCCAACTTTTTACATAAAAGTTAATCCCCATAATTTCCATTACTCTACAATTAAAATTGTGGTCAGGAAGCTGTTCACAAACACATACACAAACAAATAGAGGCAGGGGAAAACATAACCTCCTTCCAACTTTGTAGGTGGAGTTAATAAAACAAAAAATAACAAGATCTTACCCCTAATGCCATAGCATGGGCAATGCCAAACTTAGGAACATTACGAGCCCAGAGAGGTTTAAAGTGGTCTGTCAAGCAGATTCGACCCCCTCTGTACATTTTGGCCGTTTTACCATCCAGTTCCGGCAATGCTATCTCAGGTGCTGTGGCTGGATATGTTACCGGAATCTGTAAGGACAGTTAAGAAATTACATTCTATTTCTGATATGCCACTAACTATACTTCATTGTAAGAAACTCAGAAAAGAATAAGTTGGGAGTTAATTCTTTGTCATTCAGCAAACTGAAAATTAGATGAAACATGAATGAGCTAGTATGAAAAAATTAGCAAATAAATCAAGTAAGAATTTAAAACAAATTTTTGTCAAATCAAATGCAGGCTATCATAATAATGGCCATGATCCCGATATAATTAAATTACAGCTCCCAGGTTACATTCTTTTGTCATAAAATGATAGGTAATGAATGGGGACAGTGGAATATTATTTAACAAAACCAATAACCTTTACCTTTACTCATTTTTACAGTGCAGTACAATATAGCCCTCCTAATTACCGATTATTTTACACAATTCACTTTTTAGAAATTTGGTATAATTTATACTAATGGTAAAATATGATATTTTAATTATAAAATAAATTTTTGAATATACTTACCCGGTGAATATATAATAGCTGCAACTCTGCGGCTCGACAGAAAACACACTAAAAAAACTCGCGAGCGATCGCTATGAAGGTTGCGGGTGTGCCCACCAGCGCCAACTGTCGGCCAGATACCACTCTTGTATGTAAACAAAACCTTCAATTCTTCTCGTCCCGCTGCGTCTCTATTGGGGAGGAAGGGAGGGTCATTTAATTTATATATTCACCGGGTAAGTATATTCAAAAATTTATTTTATAATTAAAATATCATTTTTAAATATTTAACTTAGCCGGTGAATATATAATAGCTGATTCACACCCAAGGAGGTGGGTAGAGACCAGTTAATTATGTTTACAGCGTATAAGCTAAGAGTTTTTTCATTTTGACAGTTATCAATATAACAAAACCAAAATATATAGGTACCTGGTAAGGAAGTTGACTTAGACGATTACTCTGCCTTGTAAGTCTGTCTTCCTCACGGAGCCCAGCGATCCTCTTAGGATGCTGACAGACTCCCAGGAGCTGAAGTATCAAGGGCTGCAACCCATACAACAGGACCTCATCAAACCCCTAATCTGGGCGCTCTCAAGAAATGACTTTGACCACCCGCCAAATCAACCAGGATGCGAAAGGCTTCTTAGCCTTCCGTACAACCCATAAAACAATATTAAAAACATTTCAAGAGACAGATTAAAAGGATATGGAATTAGGGAAGTGTAGTGGTTGAACCCTCACCCACTACTGCACTCGCTGCTACGAATGGACCCAGTGTGTAGCAGTCCTCGTAAAGAGTCTGGACATCTTTCAAGTAAAATGACGCGAACACTGACTTGCTTCTCCAAAAGGTCACGTCCATGATACTTTGCAGAGATCTATTTTGCTTGAAGGCCACGGAAGTTGCTATAGCTCTAATCTCGTGCGTCTTCACCTTAAGCAAAGATCGGTCTTCCTCACTCAAGTGGGAATGGGCTTCTCGTATTAAAAGTCTGATAAAATATGACAAAGCATTCTTTGACATAGGTAAGGATGGTTTCTTAACCGAACACCATAACGCTTCAGATTTACCTCGTAAAGGCTTAGTACGAGCTAAATAGAACTTAAGAGCTCTAACGGGGCATAGTACTCTCTCTAGTTCGTTGCCTACGATCTCTGACAAGCTAGGAATATCAAAAGATTTAGGCCAAGGACGAGAAGGCAGTTCATTCTTGGCCAGGAAACCAAGTTGAAGGGAACAAGTGGCTTTTTCTGTCGAAAAACCGATGTTCTTGCTGAAGGCATGAAGCTCACTGACTCTTTTAGCCGAGGCCAAGCACACCAGGAAAAGAGTCTTAAGAGTGAGATCCTTCAGGGAGGCTGAATGTAAAGGCTCAAACCTGTCTGACATGAGGAATCTTAGGACCACGTCTAAGTTCCATCCAGGAGTAGCCAAACGACGTTCCTTAGAGGTCTCAAAAGACTTAAGGAGATCTTGTAGATCTTTGTTGTTGGAAAGATCTAAGCCTCTATGCCGGAAGACCGAAGCCAACATGCTCCTGTAGCCCTTGATCGTGGGAGCTGAAAGGGAGCGAACTCTTCTCAGGTATAAGAGAAAATCAGCGATTTGGGCTACAGAGGTACTGGACGAGGATACAGATACTGACTTGCACCAGTCTCGGAAGATTTCCCACTTCGATTGGTAAACTCTAATGGTAGAAGCTCTCCTCGCTCTTGCAATCGCACTGGCTGCCTCCTTCGAAAAGCCTCTAGCTCTAGAAAGTCTTTCGATAGTCTGAAGGCAGTCAGACAAAGAGCGTGGAGGCTTTGGTGTACCTTCTTTACGTGGGGCTGACGTAATAGGTCCACTCTTAGAGGAAGACTTCTTGGAAAGTCTACCAGCCATCGAAGTACCTCGGTGAACCATTCTCTCGCGGGCCAGAGGGGAGCAACTAACGTCAACCTTGTCCCTTCGTGAGAGGCGAATTTCTGCAGTACCTTATTGACAATCTTGAATGGTGGGAATGCGTAAAGGTCTAGGTGAGACCAATCTAGGAGAAAGGCGTCTATATGTATTGCTGCTGGGTCTGGTACTGGAGAGCAATAGATTGGAAGCCTCTTGGTCATCGAGGTTGCAAAGAGGTCTATTGTGGGTTGACCCCAAGTCGCCCAAAGCCTCTTGCACACGTCCTTGTGGAGGGTCCATTCGGTAGGAATTACCTGACCCCTCCGACTGAGGCAATCTGCTAGAACGTTCAAGTCGCCCTGGATAAATCTCGTCACCAGGGAGATGCCTCGATCTCTTGACCAGATGAGCAGGTCCCTTGCGATCTCGTACAGTGTCAGGGAGTGGGTGCCTCCTTGCTTGGAAATGTACGCCAAGGCTGTGGTGTTGTCCGAGTTGATCTCCACCACTTTGTCTCGAAGGAGACCCTCGAAGCTCATCAAGGCCAGGTGTACCGCCAAAAGCTCCTTGGCGTTGATGTGCATACTCCTCTGACTTGAGGTCCACAGACCTGAGCATTCCCGACTGTCCAGTGTCGCACCCCAACCCAGATCCGATGCGTCTGAGAAAAGAACGTGGTCTGGTTTCTGAACTGCTAGAGGAAGTCCCTCTCGTAGACTGATATTGTCTTTCCACCAATTCAGGCAAGCCTTTACTGTTTCGGAAATCGGGATCGAGACCGCCTCTAGCGTCTTGTCCTTTTTCCAGTGAAACGCTAGATGGAATTGTAGAGGTCGGAGGTGTAGCCTTCCTAGTGAGACAAACTGCTCCAGGGATGATAGAGTTCCTACTAGACTCATCCAATTCCTGACTGAGCAACGTTCTCTCTTCAACATCCTTTGGATTACGAGCAGGGCTTGATCTATTCTGGGGGCAGACGGAAAAGCCCGAAAAACTGGACTGCGAATCTCCATCCCTAAATACAGTATAGTTTGGGATGGGATCAGCTGAGACTTTTCCATATTGACCAGAAGTCCCAATTCCTTGGTCAGATCCAATGTCCAATTGAGATCCTTCAGACAGGGATGACTGGACGAGGCTCTGAGAAGCCAGTCGTCCAAGTAAAGGGAGGCTCGGATACCCGATAAATGGAGGAATTTTGCCACATTCCTCATAAGCCTCGTAAACACGAGAGGAGCAGGACTTAGGCCAAAGCACAGGGCCCGAAACTGGTACACCACATTGTCGAACACAAATCTCAGAAAAGGTTGGGAATCTGAGTGAATGGGGATGTGGAAGTAGGCGTCTCTTAGGTCGAGAGAGACCATCCAGTCTCCCTTTCTGACCGCTGCTAAGACTGACTTCGTGGTCTCCATTGTGAACTTTGTCTTTGTGACAAAGACGTTCAGAGCACTGACGTCTAGCACCGGTCTCCAACCTCCTGTCTTCTTCGGTACTAGGAAGAGACGGTTGTAAAACCCCGGTGATTGAAGGTCCGAGACTTTGACCACCGCTCCCTTCTCTAGCAAAAGAGACACTTCTAGTTTCAGGGCTTGCCTCTTTGCTTCCTCTCGGTACTTGGGAGAGAGATCGATGGGGGAAGTCGCTAGAGGAGGTTTGTGTACAAATGGAATTTTGTACCCCTCTCTGAGCAACCTCACAGACTGTTGATCTGCGCCTCTCTTCTCCCAGGCTCGCCAGAAGTTCTTGAGTCTGGCACCTACTGCTGTCTGAAGCTGCGGGCAGTCAGACTCTGCCACGCGAGGACTTGGCTCCTTTCCTCTTTCCTCTCTTTCCTTCGGCACGAGTACTTCCCCTGCTGGGGGCTCTGCCACGAAAGGGCGGAATAAACCTGGACGCTGGAGTGTCTATCCTAGGTCTAGCAGAAAAGGTAGTCGAAGAGTTCCCTTTGCGAGCAGAGGACGCTACCAAGTCATGGGTGTCCTTCTGCACTAGAGACAACGCTATGTCCTTAACCAAAAGTTCAGGAAACAAGAACTTAGATAAAGGGGCAAAGAGTAGCTCAGATCGTTGACAGGGCGTCACTCCTGCTGACAGAAAAGAGCACAGAGACTCTCGCTTCTTTAGGACTCCTGAAGTAAACGAAGAGGAGAGCTCATTGGATCCATCGCGGATGGCCTTATCCATGCAGGACATAATGAGCAAGGAGACATCTCTATCGGACAAAGAGATTTTCGTACTCAAGGCTCCCAAACACCAGTCAAGGAAGTTGAAAACTTCAAACGCTCTAAAAATGCCTTTAAGTAGATGGTCAAGGTCTGAGGATGACCAACTAATCTTCGAGCGTCTCATGGCTAGGCGTCGGGGAGAGTCTACAAGACTTGAGAAGTCGCCCTGGGCAGAGGCAGGAACTCCCAAGCCGAGAACTTCTCCCGTGGCATACCAGACGCTCGATCTAGACGAGAGTTTAGATGGGGGGAAGGCAAAGGCCGTCTTCCCTAAACTCCTCTTGGTTTTCAACCAATCGCCTAACAGCCGTAAAGCTCTCTTGGATG
Organism: Palaemon carinicauda; assembly: GCF_036898095.1. NCBI lineage: Eukaryota > Metazoa > Arthropoda > Malacostraca > Decapoda > Palaemonidae > Palaemon > Palaemon carinicauda. Next base: position 15,120,034 of record NC_090734.1, read on the forward strand.
AGCGAGAGAGAACGAGTTTTGTAAAGGCTGGCATGTCAGCAGGTACGCCTAAAACAAACTCAGACGGCGGCGAACGAGGAGCCACAGAGACAAAGTGTTCAGGAAACAACTCTTTAAAAATGAGCATGACTTTTTTAAAGTCCATAGACGGCGGAACTGCTCTCGGCTCATCAATATCTGAAGGATGATCCTCAGGCTGAGGGTCAGCAACGTCCTCATCCAAAAGTTCCTCATCTGATAACTGATGAGAAACAAGCAAAGGGGTTGGCAATGCTTGACACGCAGCGTCCACCCGCACTGGTGCATAAGTGGCGGAGCAGGACGCAGCGTCCTGAAACTGCTTGACAGTCTGGGAACTGTCAACAACAACAGGTGCGTGAGGACGCACGGCGTCCACCCGAGACTGTTTAGACCGCCTAGGCTGCGCAGTCAAAACAACTCTAGGTTGCGGAGGTTGACGCACAGCGTCAAAACAAGTCAACTCCGATGGTTGGCGAACGTCCTGAACGTCACCAGTCGCATCAGCGAGTTGCCTAACGTCCACATGCGGCTGAAAATCCACACGAGACCGCATCGAGTGTGGTACTACCCCAACCGCTTGACGTGAGATGGCTACACCAACGTCAACAGGACGCACAACAGAACGCTTGGGTGGCTGAAGGCCAGGATCTCTATGAGATAAACGGCTAGGCTCAACGGAAACCTTATCTGCATTGTAGTCTTCCATAAGGGACGCAAGCTTAGACTGCATGTCCTGCAGTATAACCCATTTAGGGTCTACGGGAACGGGTGCGGTAACAGCCGGGGTTAGCGTCTGAGACGGCACAACTTTGCCTTGCTTAGGCGGCGAGCAGTCATCCGATGACAGCAACGGGTCCGAACTGTCCCAATGACTACATCCAGGACGTTGGACCTGTCCTGAAGGGACCGACTTCCGTTTAAGAGGCCTAGAAACCTTGTTCCATGGTTTCTTGCGTGAAAAGCCTTCGGAAGACGAGGTAAAAATGGGCTCTCTCGTCTTATGGTAGGGGCGATCTTGATGAGATACGCCTGATACCATAGAGGGAACGTCTGTTCGCTGATCAAGGCCTCTCGAACCCATAAGTCGTACGACATTACTTCTCCCCTGGGCTTGGGAGCTTGCAAGAGGTCCCGGACTAGGTGAACGACAGGCACGAACAGACGAACCCTCGGTCGCAACACTGTTCACAACACTTTGCGCACTAATCACTTTCCCACTTTCCGCCGTGGCACTATGGCACTTAAGTTCCTTCACGTCAGCCATGAGTTGATTACGGTCACTTGCTAACGCTTCAACTCTCTCCCCCAAGGCATGAATAGCACGTAACATGTCTTGCATAGACGGTTCCTGAGTGCTAGGAGGGGGGTTAGGAACAACCACTACAGGGGAAGGATTAGGTTCAGGGGCATGTGGAGAGGAAAAATCTACGGACCTAGATGAACTTCTCCTTACCCTATCTCTCTCTAGTCTACGTGCATATTTATCGTATTCGAGCCAATCGAATTCCGAAAGGCCCACGCATTCCTCACACCGATCTCCCAATTGACAGGTTTTACCCCGACAATTGGAACAAACAGTATGTGGGTCGAGAGAAGCCTTTGGAAGACGCCTATTACAGTCCCTAGCATTACACTTTCGAAATCTAGGTACTTGAGAAGGGTCAGCCATTTTGAATTAGTCAAAGAAAATTCCAAAAACAATCCAAGTCATCAACAAATAATCCGATTCAATAAAGAGTTCAAGAGTTTATGTTGAGGAAAAACACCTGCACTGCGAAAGCTCAAACCAAAATAAAGTACTTCACCAAATATGATGGGAAAACTCCAGGTTCTACAGCGAGTATGAATACATCTTGTCGTCAACGTTGACAGAGAAGAATTGAAGGTTTTGTTTACATACAAGAGTGGTATCTGGCCGACAGTTGGCGCTGGTGGGCACACCCGCAACCTTCATAGCGATCGCTCGCGAGTTTTTTGAGTGTGTTTTCTGTCGAGCCGCAGAGTTGCAGCTATTATATATTCACCGGCTAAGTTAAATATTTAAAAACAGTATGTATTACTAAATTTTTACTACTGTAAGAGGTAAAAGAAAAGAAAATGCTGGTGTATGAAAGAGTAAGAAACGTGAAGCAATGAAAACGTAACACAGTATAAGAAATTTGTAAGACTTTACTATATAATAATTTACAAAAATCTGGTACAGTTTGATGGTAGGTAACCAACACATTTTCTATTCAAGATTCCCTGATTCAAATTTGAAAAAATAAGGGGAATGGTTTTGGTGAAATTATAGTGTTTTGAATAATACGGATAAATGAAGAGAGGAACCGCACATAACAATGTCGGATTCCATTTAACCCTTTTACCCCCAGAGGACGTACTGGTACGTTTCACAAAACTCATCCCTTTACCCCCATGTACGTACCGGTACGTTCTTGCAAAAAAATATTTTAATTATAAAATAAATTTTTGAATATACTTACCCGGTGAATATGTAGCTGCAACTCTGTTGCTCGACAGACAAAAACTGTACAAAAAAACTCGCCAGCGATCACTATACAGGTTGCGGGTGTGCCCATCAGCGCCATCTGTCGGCCAGATACCAAGCTCTATGTAAACAAAGACTCAATTTTCTCCTCGTCCCACTGCGTCTCTATTGGGGAGGAAGGGAGGGTCATTTAATTTATATATTCACCGGGTAAGTATATTCAAAAATATATTTTATAATTAAAATATCATTTTTAAATATTTAACTTAGCCGGTGAATATATAGCTGATTCACACCCAGGATGGTGGGTAGAGACCAGTAAAATATGTTTACATTTTATGAGCTAAGAGTTTTTATTTCATTTTAGAAGTTATCAAAATAACAAAAACAAAATAAATAGGTACCTGGTAAGGAAGTCGACTTGAACGATTACTCTGCCTTATAAGTACGTCTTCCTTACGGAGCCTCGCGATCCTCTTAGGATGCTGATAGACCCCTAGGAGCTGAAGTATTAAGGGCTGCAACCCATACAACAGGACCTCATCAAACCCCTAATCTGGGCGCTCTCAAGAAATGACTTTGACCACCCGCCAAATCAACCAGGATGCGAAAGGCTTCTTAGCCTTCCGGACAACCCATAAAAAACAACATTAAAAACATTTCAAGAGACAGATTAAAAGGATATGGAATTAGGGAATTGTAGTGGTTGAGCCCTCACCCACTACTGCACTCGCTGCTACGAATGGTCCCAGTGTGTAGCAGTTCTCGTAAAGAGACTGGACATCCTTTAGATAAAAAGACGCGAACACTGACTTGCTTCTCCAATAGGTTGCGTCCATTATACTTCGCAGAGATCTATTTTGCTTAAAGGCCACGGAAGTTGCAACAGCTCTAACTTCGTGCGTCTTCACTTTAAGCAAAGCTCGGTCTTCCTCACTCAGATGTGAATGAGCTTCTCGTATTAACAATCTGATAAAGTATGATAAAGCATTCTTTGACATAGGCAAAGATGGTTTCTTAACTGAACACCATAAAGCTTCAGATTGGCCTCGTAAAGGTTTGGTACGCTTTAAATAGAACTTAAGAGCTCTAACAGGGCATAAGACTCTTTCTAGTTCATTGCCTACGATCTCCGATAAGCTGGGAATATCGAAAGATTTAGGCCAAGGCCGAGAAGGCAGCTCATTTTTGGCTAGAAAACCAAGTTGTAGCAAACAGGCGGCTTTTTCTGACGAAAATCCGATGTTCTTGCTGAAGGCATGAATCTCACTGACTCTTTTAGCCGAGGCTAAGCATACCAGGAAAAGAGTCTTTAGAGTGAGATCTTTCAGGGAGGCTGATTGTAACGGCTCAAACCTGTCTGACATGAGGAATCTTAGCACCACGTCTAAATTCCATCCAGAGGTAGCCAAACGACGCTCCTTGGTGGTCTCAAAAGACTTAAGGAGGTCTTGAAGATCTTTATTGTTGGAAAGATCTAAGCCTCTATGCCGGAAGACCGATGCCAACATGCTTCTGTAGCCCTTGATAGTGGGAGCTGAAAGGGATCGTCCTTTTCTCAGGTATAAGAGAAAATCAGCTATTTGAGCTACAGAGGTACTGGTCGAGGATACAGAAACTGACTTGCACCAGTCTCGGAAGACTTCCCACTTCGACTGGTAGACTCTAATGGTGGACGCTCTCCTTGCTCTAGCAATCGCACTGGCTGCCTCCTTCGAAAAGCCTCTAGCTCTCGAGAGTCTTTCGATAGTCTGAAGGCAGTCAGACGAAGAGCGAGGAGGCTTTGGTGTACCTTCTTTACGTGAGGCTGACGTAGAAGGTCCACCCTTAGAGGAAGACTTCTGGGAACGTCTACTAGCCATCGAAGTACCTCGGTGAACCATTCTCTCGCGGGCCAGAGGGGAGCAACTAACGTCAACCTTGTCCCTTCGTGAGAGGCGAACTTCTGCAGTACCTTGTTGACAATCTTGAACGGTGGGAATGCGTAGAGATCCAGATGTGACCAATCTAGGAGGAAGGCATCTATATGTATTGCTGCTGGGTCCGGGACTGGGGAGCAATAGATTGGAAGCCTCTTGGTCAGCGAGGTTGCAAAGAGATCTATGGTTGGTTGGCCCCAAGTCGCCCAAAGTCTCTTGCACACATCCTTGTGGAGGGTCCATTCTGTTGGAATTACTTGCCCTTTCCGACTGAGACAATCTGCTATGACATTCAAGTTGCCTTGGATGAACCTCGTTACTAGGGAGATGTCTTGACCTTTTGACCAGATGAGCAGGTCCCTTGCGATCTCGTACAACGTCAGTGAGTGGGTACCTCCTTGTTTGGAGATGTACGCCAAGGCCGTGGTGTTGTCTGAGTTTACTTCCACCACTTTGCCTCGAAGGAGAGACTTGAAGCTTTTCAAGGCCAGATGTACTGCCAACAGCTCCTTGCAGTTGATATGCATGCTCCTCTGACTCGAGTTCCTCAGTCCTGAGCATTCCCGACCGTCTAGTGTCGCGCCCCAGCCCACGTCCGATGCGTCCGAGAAGAGAACGTGTTTGGGAGTCTGAACAGCCAGGGGAAGACCCTCTCTTAGGTTGATATTGTCCTTCCACCAAGTCAGACAAGACTTTATCTTTTCGGAAATCGGGATCGAGACCGCTTCTAGCGTCTTGTCCTTTTTCCAGTGAAAAGCTAGATGGTATTGAAGCGGACGGAGGTGTAGTCTTCCTAGTGACACAAATTGTTCCAGGGATGACAGCGTCCCTACCAGACTCATCCACAGCCTGACTGAGAAGCGTTCCTTCTTCAGCATGTTCTGGATGAATAACAGGGCTTGACTTATTCTGGGGGCCGACGGAAAAGCCCGAAAAGCTAGACTGTGAATCTCCATCCCTAAATACACAATAGTTTGGGATGGGACCAGTTGTGACTTTTCCAAATTGACTAGGAGTCCCAATTCCTTGGTCAGATCTAGAGTCCACTTGAGATCCTTCAGACAGCGACGACTGGAAGAGGCTCTGAGAAGCCAGTCGTCCAAATAAAGGGAGGCTCGGATGTCCGATAAGTGGAGGAATTTGGCCACATTCCTCATCAGCCTCATAAACACGAGAGGAGCTGTGCTTAGGCCAAAGCACAGGGCCCGAAACTGGTAGACCACATTTTCGAAAACGAATCTCAGAAAAGGTTGGGAGTCTGAGTGAATGGGGACGTGGAAGTAGGCGTCCCTTAGGTCTAGGGAGACCATCCAGTCTTCCCTTCTGACCGCTGCTAAGACTGACTTTGTGGTCTCCATGGAGAACTTCGTCTTTGTGACAAAGACATTCAGAGCACTGACGTCTAGCACCGGTCTCCAACCTCCTGTCTTCTTTGAAACTAGGAAGAGGCGGTTGTAGAATCCCGGTGATTGAAGGTCCGAGACTTTGACCACCGCTCCCGTCTCTAGCAAAAGAGACACTTCCAGTTTCAGGGCTTGTCTCTTTTCTTCCTCTCTGTACCTGGGAGAGAGATCGAAGGGAGACGTTGCTAGAGGGGGTTTGCGTACAAAAGGGATTTTGTACCCCTCTCTGAGCAACTTCACAGATTGTGAATCTGCGCCTCTCCTCTCCCAGGCTTGCCAGAAGTTCTTGAGTCTGGCTCCCACTGCTGTCTGAAGTTGCGGGCAGTCAGACTCTGCCCTTAGAGGACTTGGATCCTTTCCTCTTCCCTCGCTTCCCTTCGGCACGAGCACCTCCTCTGCTGGAGGCTCTGCCACGAAAGGGCGGAATAAAGCGAGACGCTGGAGTGTCTATCCTCGGTCTAGCGGCAGATGAAGGCAAAGGGGGAGCTTTGCGAGCTGAGGACGCAACTAGATCGTGAGTGTCCTTCTGCACTAACGAAGCAGCAATTTCCTTTATCAAGACTTCTGGAAACAGGCACTTGGAAAGGGGAGCAAAGAAAAGCTCAGATCTCTGGCATGGTGTAACTCCAGCAGACAGGAACGAGCAGAGAGAGACTCGCTTTTTCAGGACTCCGGACGTGAATGAGGCAGCTAGCTCATTGGACCCATCACGGACGGCCTTGTCCATGCAGGACATAATGAGCAAAGAAATATCTTTATCTGTCGAGGAGATTTTCCTGCTCAGGGCTCCTAAGCACCAGTCTAAAAAGTTAAAGACTTCAAAAGCCCTAAAGATCCCTTTCATAAGGTGGTCCAGGTCCGATGATGACCAACAAATCTTCGAGCGTCTCATGGCAAGGCGGCGGGGAGAGTCTACAAGACTTGAGAAGTCGCCCTGGGCAGAGGCAGGAACTCCCAAGCCGAGAACTTCTCCCGTGGCATACCAGACGCTCGATCTAGAAGAGAGTTTAGCTGGGGGAAAGGCAAATGCTGTCTTCCCTAAACTCTTCTTGGACTCTAACCAGTCTTCTATCAGCCGCAAAGCTCTCTTAGACGAGCGTGCGAGGACGAGTCTAGTAAAGGCAGGTGCGGTAGAAGGCATGCCTAATACAAACTCTGACGGCGGAGAACGAGGAGCCACAGAAACAAACTGGTCAGGAAACAACTCTTTGAATATAGCCAAGACTTTTCTAAAGTCCAAAGATGGTTGAGTTGACTTAGGCTCGTCCAGTTCTGATTGTTGATCGTCATGTTGTTCAGCAACATCATCATCAGAAAGTTCCTCATCCGAAAACTGATGAGGAAACGGCAACGGAGTGGGCAACGTCTGGTTCGCTGAGTCCGGTCGCACTGGTGCATGCGTGACGGAGCCGGACGCAACGTCATGGAACTGCTGCACAGTCTGTGAACTGTCAACAACCATGGGAGCGCGAGGACGCACAGCGTCCACCCGAGACTGTCTAGACCGACTGGGTTGAGCAGTGGAAACCACACCGGGTTGCGGAGGTTGACGCACCGCGTCAAAACAAGTCACCTCTGATGGTTGTTGAACGTCCTGAACGTCAACAACCACCTCCGTGCGTCGCTTAACGTCAACGTGCGGCTGGCAACCCACACTGGATCGCATAGGTGGAGGAACCACCTCAACTGGTAGACGCGAGAAGGTTACCTCAGCGTCAACAGGACGCACAACCGATTGCTTGGAAGGTTGTTGGCTAGGAGGTACGGTAGCAACCTTCTCCGCATGAAAGTCCTGCATCAAAGACGTAAGCTTGGACTGCATGTCTTGCAGCAAAGCCCATTTAGGGTCTACGGGAGCAGGTGCGGCGACAGACGGTGTTAGTGACTGAAGCGGTACCGCTTTGCCTCTCTTAGGCGGTGAGCAGTCATCAGATGACGGCAACGAGTCCGAACTGACCCAGTGGCTACAACCGGGACGTTGGACTTGTCCTGAAGGGACCGATTTACGTTTTAAAGGTCGTGAGACCTTGGTCCAAAGTTTCTTACGAGAAACACCTTCAGACGACGAGGTATAAATGGGCGCTCTCGTCTTACGTAGGTAGGGGCGATCTTGGGGAGATACGCCTGATACCATGGAGGGAACGTCTGTTCACTGATTAAAGCCTCTCGAACCCATACGTCGTGCGACATTGCTTCTCCCCTGGACTTGGGAGCTTGCAAGAGGTCCCGGACTAGGAGGACGACAGGCACGAACAGACGAACCCTCAAGCGCAACACTGTTCACAACACTTTCACTTGGCACTTTATCACTTCCCACTGCACTTTGGCACTTAAGCTCCTTAACATCCGCCATGAGTTGATTGCGGTCACTTGCAAGGGACTCAACTCTCTCCCCCAGGGCATGGATGGCACGCATCATGTCAGCCATCGATGGTTCCTGAGTGCTAGGAGGGGGGTTAGGAACAACCACTACAGGGGAAGGAATAGGTTGTGGGGCATGAGGAGAGGAAACATCAATAGACCTAGAACAGAGGTTCTCAATGGGGGTGAAATTCACCCCCAGGGGTGAATTTTGGGTTTTCAGGGGGTGAATTGTGACCGAAGTAAGTTTATGGGAAAGTAGAGCAATTATAGGCTTTTGCATGTCTGGCCTGTCACGTGGGCTGGGATTATTCCTGTGCTGGCCCAGGAAAAATGGATTGGACAGTAATATACAAGTGACCACCCAAGTTAATCCTAGGATTGGAAAAGGTACTGAGGAAGAGACAGATGGCTAGGGAATAAGTAGGCCCCAAGAAAATCACTTGGCAACCCCAAGGTTGCGAACTCCTGGACTATAAATGAGAAGCTAATACCAATTTCATTCTTGAATTGTCATCAGTAAGTGTCGTTGTGAACCTTATTTCCAGTATATTATCTTGAAGACTTCAAGTAAGTAAATACAATAATTTTGTTTCTTCAACTGATTATGCATGCATGTGTCCGTGTTTTCTGTTTTTAGTTTTTATCATCATTTCAATTGGTATTTTTTTGGTAAATAGGGATTTTGGGCTTCTTCAGGGATTTCGGTATTCTTCTGAAAATATATAGAATATATAAAAATATAAATGAAAAAATACAAAAAGTATACAAAATTATTTAAAGATAAAAAACTAACTTAATAATTATAAAAGTGTCTATAAAAAAAAACTTAAGTTATTTAGTTAAACAATCCCCCAAAAATATAAATTATATATATTTTTCTAAATCATTCTTTGCATTTTTTGTGAGTATTTTGTTGGTCTTGCACTCACATTGGTGACTGTGCTTCTCTAGTTTAGTTTTTGTGATATTAACAGGGACCATAATCTCCCATATTTGTGCATTTTACACATTCTTTTTGTGCTTCACTGTCATTATTTACTCTGAAACCACCAGAGATGAGGCAACATTTGCAAAATGTTCACCCTCATCATGTAGACAAGAACAAAAACTTTTGAACACCATTGGAATGCTCTCAAAAAGATGAGGCTGGTTTCAACAGAAAATTTTAAAGAGAAAAACGATAAAATTGCTGAAGCTTCCTATGTCGTAGGACTTGAAATAGCAAAGCAGATAAAAAAAAACATACAATTGGAGAAAATTTTATCAAGCCTTGCGATCTCAAAATGGTGGAAATTGTGTTGGGAAATGAAATGAAGGTTCCATTATCAAACAGTACTGTTCAAAGGAGGATGGGTGACATAGCCACTGACATCAAGGATCAAGTTGTGCCGGAGATAAAGTCTTCAGCATTTGGCTTATTTTCAATTCAACTTGATGAATCAACTGATGTGGCATCATGTTCCCAGTTGATGGTGTTTGCAAGATTTGTTCACTCAGGTTCATTTAAAGAGGAGTTTCTCTTTTTTTCTCCTATTGAACTAACTACCAAGGCCTCTGATATTTTGGTGAAGGTTTCATCTTTTTTTGAATCAGAAAATCTTTCGTGGGATAATGTCAGTGGGTGTTGTTCATATGGAGCACCAGCTTTGTTAGGGACAAAATCAGGATTCCAAGTATGTGTGAAAAAGCGAGCTCCAAAAGTGAAAGACATTCATTGTATGATCCATCGTCAGGCACTGGCCTAAAAAATACTTCCTGCTCCGCTAGAGAAGGTTTTGGATCAAACAATTAAGATTGTAAATTTCGTCAAGGGAGGGGCACTCAACTCACGACTTTTCAAGTAATTATGTACTGTTATAGGTTGCAACCCATCATTCGCTTCTTTTTCAAACGAATGTTCTTTGACTGTCAAGAGGAAATTTAACTGAACGAGTATTTGAGCTTAGATATGAGCTCAAATTGTGCTTTGAAGTGCAAGGTAAAACAGAATTCCCTGCTGGCTGAGTGATTAGGAATGGATCATGCGTCTTGCGTATTTGGTTGATATATTTGGGCAACTGAATAAACTGAATCTTCAGATGCAACGAAAGAATACAAACATTATAAAATTCATAGATGCCTTGAAAACTTTCACGAGCAAGCTTGTAAATTGGAAGAAAAGGGTAAATGCAGAAAATCATGCAATGTTTGAGAAACTGTCATCCATTCTTGATGTTTGTGGTGAAGACAAGGTGCTTCCACAATTTGCAAAAATGAAATTTTGCAGCATTTGACAGCACTGGAAAATTAATTCAGACGATATTTTCCCGAACGTAGTGATGATGAGTTGGATTTAGTCAGAAATCCATTCAAACTGTCAGTTGAAAAAGTTCCTGAGGATTGTCAAGATAAGTTTTTGGAGTTGAAAACTGATTTGGGTGTAAGAGATATTTTCGATGAGAAATCAATAACAGAATTTTGGCCTCTGATCTGCCATTCCTACCCAAAAGTGGCAGAAATGGCTATCAGTGTATTGCTTCCGTTTGTATAAACATATCTTTGTGAGTCAGGCTTATTCAGTAGATTGGAGGTAGAAAATGACCTACGTTGTGCCCTTTCAAGCACTCATCCGCGTATCCCAGAATTGGCTAAGAAAAAAACAATCACAGGTTTTGTCAATCGATGAACTGTAATCTTCTGAATAAAAATAATTACAGATTTATAATATCTTGTTACCCTATCGAACTTTTTGTTTATTGCATTAGCTTCAGTTTGGCCTGTTAAGTAGTTCTTATAAATAAATAAAAAACTATTTTACTTTTATCCCAGTTTTATATATCTCGATATTTCTAATTTGCATATAATTTGTAATATTCCATTATAAAAATAATCCATGTAAAGCTGTAAATGTATAATATATTTTGAAAAAAAAAAGAAAAACAAGGATTTCTGGGGGGCCTGTGACGGCCGGTGAGAAAGGTCCTTCCTTATACCTTTCCTAATATAAATCTTCCAAATATACTAGAGAAAGATAAAAGCATGGAATGCAGAGGTTACAACCCTCGCGCGAACACCTTGTAGGTGTCGTGTATTAAACAAAGGCGTGTGTAAACCACTATTCACAGGTTGTCTTCCATTTAGATAATCCCTTCATCAATGGGGAGGGCCGTGACAGGCCCTAGATAACATGGTTGAACTCCCCAACGACACCTACCACGCGCGCCCTCTAGGACATCCTTCTTTAATTGGACTTAAAGCAAGCATAGTTTTTTTTGGGCACAGTGTTTTTTCGAAGAATTTCTCGTTATTTCAACATGACTGACGTTGTTACTTCACCCTTACCAATGTTAAGTACCATAGTTTGTTTTGGCAGTTTTTGACAGTACCGGGCATTTGTTCTATTTCCATTATGGTGGTTTTTAGTTTTGGAAGCGATTGTCCTGCCGAGATATCGGCAGCCATTTTGGGTATGTTCGCTTCGGTAAATTTTCTAGTTAATTTTGCCCATCTGGTACTCTGTCGGATAGGTTATATCACTTACGTTTTATGGCCTTTTATGTTATCATTAATTATTATTAATTTTTACTATGGTATTTATTTGCTTGCAAGTCCAATTTGGACCTACGAAGAATAGCGATTTAAGATAGCGTTTTAAAGCATAGTAACGATTTAAAGCTTAGCGTTTTAAAGCATAGTAACGATTTAAAGCTTAGCGATTTAGTCTGTTAATTTGTACCCTCCTGGAGGGTTCGTTTTAGACTATATCCTTGTTTTTTGGTTACGTTGTCGTTATTCTTCGTTATTACTATTACTAAGAAAAGCAATCAATTTTATTAATTTTCTTATTTATTGTGTGATGTTAATTTTTAATATGTAACCTTGAGAGCGAAAGCATAGAGTGCTCGTTTCCTGTTCTACAGGTATGAGTTATCCTTTCTCTCGTTTTCTTTGAGTAAGAGAGGTGAATTTCCCGTTCTCCGTTTTTATACGATCACGGGTTATTCAGGCCTCTTCTCAGTATCAGAATTGATGATAGTACGTTTAATATTATAAACGATTTATTGATGTGGTTACTGTTAATATAGCTAACACTATTATTAGGTACGTTAGTGTATGAGTCATTAATTGGGGTCGTTTTATACCGACACCCTTAGCTCCGCCTTGAGTTATGCTTGGCTCCGCCTTGAGTTATGCTCCGCTATAATGGATACTCATTGGGTGAGAACTAGTTATCGTTCCGGAGCAGATTTTTGGAGTGCAACGGTGAAATCCGGCACTCGGACTCCGGCTGAAGCCTTTTACACACGAACCTTTGTCATGTTTGATCACAATTACACAGTTAAGGCCCCCGTTTTCATCGTATCTCCGGCTTCACTGGAGATAACTCATTCATTGAGGATAATGTTATCGTACCGGAGACGGTCACGATTTCACGATGACGGGCCTTTGCTACCGGACCTCCGGTAAAAACAGAGATCAAGCAGGAGTCCAGAACCGGAGTTAACAGTGTGATATCGATGAAGTTTAGAGATTCATGCTATGTGGTTACTGGTTTTCTATTATAATTTCTTATTTTTTTTTTTAAGGTGTTAGCTACTACCATACTCACACATTAATTAAGATTTAAGTGTTTCTGATTCATAAGTCAATGACAAGAATCTCAAGGAACATCCAGACTTATGTCTTCTTTCTTTTTACAGAAAGTCCGCTGCACTGCCAGGGGCTGCTCCGCTGCCTTTACTGATCCCATGGGCCATGATCTATGCCGGGCCCATGCCCATTGCGCCATATCCTTCTCTCGGGAACCGGGACAAGCCCCCTATTCGATATGGTTTCCGGAGGCATGCATGCTCTGCTATGGGCTGTCAGCCCTACTCCTGAGCGAGGAGGTAAGTTGGTTCTAGTGTCCCTGTTAATATTCTTTGCGAAGAATTAATTGCTCTTTGTATATTGACTTCAGTTTTGACTTCATCATTAATTCCCTCTCCTCTTTCAGGCTGATGATGAATCTCTCAGGGAGGCGAGAGCTACTCTCCGGCCTTGGGTGTCAGGGTTTGGGAGGAATGCGCCTGCTGGCGCACCCTATCTTCTTGATGGAGACATGGCTTCTCGCCTATTCCCAGGCTCTACTACTGCAGCAGTTCCACCGGAGACAGCGGCCCCGTTAATTGAAGTGATTAGAGAAACCATTCTAACTGAGGAAGAGGTTTTAGTGACGGAGGCCGAGCCCTACCTAGGTCTGGACGAGGAACCCATGGATGAGCAGGTAGGTGGTGTTGAGTTGGTGGACCCCCTTTCACCCCACACTCCTTCCTCTTCTACTTCCTTTCACGGCTTTGATAAACCTACGGCTTCTCCTCTAGGTTCCTCCATTCCTGTACGACCCAAGGTGAAGCCACTACGTACCTTTAAGCCTTCAGCTTTGCCATTATCAGTGTCACCGGTTCCGGGACCCTCAAAGGATCCTGATGTTCATATTGCTATACCTAAAACCGTGACTCCTAAGAAGTCAAAGTCTACTAAGTCCAGGGCTTCGTTAGAGGATCAAGCTCGGGAGCCCCCTTTATCCGCCGCCATGGTCAGGGATATTGTGAAAGAGCAGATACAACAATATCTTCAACAGTCTAGGGCAGACCGAGGAGCTATGACGGAGCTCAAAGATATGGTGGCAAGTCTCATCCGTTCCGGAACTCAGATGCCCCCTCCTTCAGCCCCGGACGCATCGAAGTTACCTCCCTTCGAGAAAAACAACCCTTGGAGGTTTGCCTTACATGCTCCATATATTGATGGTGCCATAACTCTAGAGGGCATAGGCACCCGTCCTCTAGAGGACTTAGAATTTTACCCTCCGGGACTTGAATTCCCATTCAACGGCTTCGTGCGATTGAAAGAACATGCCTTGGTTAGGTTAGACAAGGTACCGAAGGAAACGGTAATATTCCCTAAAGAGCAGGCCCAATCTTTCTGGGCCAGGACGTTGTCAGACTGGGGTTGCACTAATTCCAAGCTCACCCCACACAAAGGAGCCTACACCATATTTACAGCTTCTCCAGGTATTACCTTGCCTATTACAGATAAAGTGGCAGCTCTTACTTTTCAGGCTATCAAAGAAGGTTCTGCCATGCCAGCTCTTAAAGAGACCGATCCCACCTCCATGCTCATTCCGAGTACCGTTACTATCTGGGATGATGCCCCCGCTACTTTCACAGTAGGGAAGTTAGACCCAGACTGTGCCTCTAATCTGTTCTCCGAGAAGCTTCCTAAATTACCAGATATTCTTCTCAAGACTGAGTTTGAGGCACGGAATAGGTTGGCTAGGTCTCTCCACTCCATTACCTCCGTGGAGTCCCTAACCTCACTTTACCCGACCGAGACCATGTTCCGGGTATTCACAAAGAACCTGTCTCTGTCCTTCCAAATCGACTTACACGAGTTTTGTTCGGCTCGGGTTAGTTGCAGGAAGCACGTTCTTTCTGAGGCCACGATCAGGCATGAACCGAATAGGCTGATAGCTTCCCCCTGCTGGGGTAAGAACCTTTTTCCTCAGGAGGAGGTGAACAAGGTACTACAAGACGCTGCGAGAGCAAATCAAAATTTGCAAGTGAGGTGGGGCCTCACTGCCAAAAAGAGGGTTGAAGGGCAAAAACAAAACTTCTTCAGGAAGAAACAGAGGTTTGCCCCTTACAAGACGAGCCGAGGTCACTACCAACAATCGTCGATTGCCCACTCGTCTTCACAGTCTCCCACTGCTTCGTCTCCTCTACAGCCGAAACACCCTCAACAGGTGGTCTACCTCACTGCTCCCCCAGGTACCCAACCCAACCCCGTTTGGATGCCCTCACCCGCATACATCCCTAGCTACGGACCCTCAGGTCCCTTTCGTGGACACCAGAGAGGTAGCTACAGGGCTAGAGGACAGTTCCGTCAACGAGGCGGACCTAGGACAAGGGGTTCTCGAGGAGGGAAAGAACCTAGATTCACTCCCTCGCAATGATATAGTTCCGGTAGGGGGGAGACTTTACCACTTTCGAGACCGTTGGACCTTCAGTCCGTGGGCTCACAGCATAGTCTCCAAAGGCTTGGGGTGGAAATGGTCACAAGGTTCCCCTCCTCCTCCAGTGACCTTCTTCCAGAGACCCACATCCATTCTGAGAGAGTACACCACCGAGTTACTACAGAAAAAAGCAATCAAACGGGTTCGATCGCTGAAGTTCCAAGGCCGCCTGTTCACAGTTCCGAAGAAAGGCTCGTCGGCATTGAGAGTGGTCCTGGACTTGTCAAAGCTAAATTCTTACATCCTCTGCGACAAGTTCCGGATGTTGACCATCTCTCAGGTACGTACCCTGCTTCCCCGTGGGGCCGTCACCACCTCTATCGATCTTACCGACGCCTATTATCACGTACCAATAGCTCGAAACTTCTCTCCTTACCTAGGTTTCCGTCTAGGCAGGAAAGCCTTTGCATTCAAAGTCATGCCCTTCGGCCTCAACATTGCACCCAGGATATTCACGAAACTGGGAGAGACGGTGCTAGAACAACTCAGGAACCAAGGGATTCAGATCGTTGCTTATCTGGACGATTGGCTTATTTGGGCTCGGTCAGCCCTGGAGTGCAACAGAGCTACGAAGAAAGTACTTCGTTTTCTCGCCAACCTGGGATTTCGGGTCAATCTCCAAAAATCCCGCCTACTTCCATCAGACCGCTTCGAATGGTTAGGCATACAGTGGGACCTTGCACGGCACAAGCTGGTTCTACCTCCCAAAAAGGTAAGAGAAATAGCTTCCAAGGTCAAGAATTTTCTAAAACACAGGCAGGTGTCCAGAAGAGCCTTAGAAAGAATCCTCGGCCTTCTGCAATTCGCCTCAGTAACAGATCGCCTATTGAAAGCCAAACTCAAAGACATCAATCGAGTTTGGAGAAAGAGAGCCACAGTACCTTTAAGAGACAAGGTCTCGAAAATCCCCTCTGTCTTGAAAATGAGATTACAGCCATGGTCCGAATCGAAGAACCTTTCCAAATCGGTTCCTCTTCAATTCCCACCCTCACAAGTGACAATTCATACAGACGCGTCTCTGAGTGGATGGGGGGGTTACTACGAACGTCAGATGTTTCAGGGCTCTTGGTCACCCGCCATGAAACACTTCCACATCAATGTTCTCGAAGCCATGGCAGTGTTCTTGACCCTGAAGAGGCTCTCTCTCCTCCGAGGTCGACCCACATCAGAGTAGTGTCAGACAGCACAGCCGTAGTACACTGCATCAACAGAGGAGGATCCAAGTCGCCCAACCTGAATCAGATCCTGGTCACTATCTTCACCTTGGCAGCAGAAAAGAACTGGTTCCTGTCAGCAACCCACCTAGCGGGAGTCCAGAATGTGATAGCGGACTCACTATCCAGGATGAAACCACTGGAATCAGAATGGTCTCTGGACATAATTTCATTCCAGTGGATACTCAGGCTGGTTCCGGGCCTTCAGGTAGATCTATTCGCAACTCAGATGAATCACAAACTTCCTTGTTATGTGACACCAAACATGGACCCTCAGGCTTATGCCATAGACGCATTAACCCTGGATTGGAACCATTGGAGGAAGATTTACCTATTTCCACCAGTGAATCTTCTAATGAAAGTATTGCACAAACTACGCTCCTTCCGGGGGACAGTGGCCTTAGTAGCACCTCACTGGCCAAAGAGCAGTTGGTTTCCTCTCCTCCTCGAGCTGAAACTCCGACCCTTCCGGATTCCATTCCCCAAACTAACCCAAGTAATTCAAACACAGACTGTGTCAGATTCCTCAAGGATAGCCAAAACCCTAACTTTGTGGACTTCATGAAGTTTGCAGCGCATAAAGACGCAAACATTGACCCGGAAAACGTTCTCTTCATCGAAGCGGACAAAAGGGACTCGACAATTCGTCAATATGATTCGGCTGTTAAGAAATTAGCAGGTTTCTTAAAGAATTCAGACCACACTCGTATGACTCCGAATTTAGCCATCTCGTTCTTTAGGTTCTTATTTGACAAGGGCTTGGCAGCTAGCACTATAACTACCATCAAGTCAGCTCTGAAGAAGATATTCCTGGTTGGGTTTAACATTAATCTAGCTGATTCCTATTTCTCATCTATTCCAAAAGCATGTGCTAGGCTTCGGCCGTTGGATCGGCCACAAAAAGTCTCTTGGTCTCTGAACAATGTCCTCAAACTCGCGTCGGACACTGACAACGAGTCCTGCTCTTATATCACTCTGCTTAGGAAGACGTTATTTCTATCAGCTATGGCCTCAGGTGCTAGAATCTCAGAACTAGCAGCGCTCTCACGTAACCCGGAAAACATAGATTTCCTCCCTACAGGCGAAGTACTGCTTACCCCAGACAGAGCTTTCCTAGCAAAAAATGAGGACCCGCAAAATAGGTGGTCCCCTTGGAAGATCATCTCTCTTCCCCAGGATCCTTCGCTGTGTCCAGTCACTACTCTCAGGACCTTTTTAGCTAGATCTGCCACCCGCTCGTCTGGCCCCTTATTTATCAGGGAACAAGGTGGTACTTTGACCATTCAAGGTATCAGACAACAAATCCTCTACTTCATTAAACATGCTAACCCGGAATCATTTCCCCATGCTCATGATATACGGTCAATAGCTACCTCTATCAATTACTTCCAGAACATGGACTTTGATGACCTTAAAAAATACACGGGTTGGAAGTCTCCTATGGTTTTCAAACGCCACTATCTAAAGAACTTACAGGCCCTTAAATACCCTACGGTTGCAGCGGGGAGTCTTATCTCCCCCCATTAATCTCTGATTATTTCTTTATTCCATCTCTTCTCTCCTCCCTCCTGACCACCTCTCACACCACGTCGCCACTCTCCTGGGTGGTTCGTTAGCCCTAAGTTATTTTGCCATGTTTAATTGTTATGATTTAACTGTTATTGTAATTATCATTCCTGTAAAGTTTAGATATGCTTAGACATGTAAGGTTGATTCCTTTCACGACGGGACACTCAGGTGATCCCTGGTCCTCATATTATTTTAGCATTACATCCCCTATGCCTATGGCTAGTTTATGATTTATGTTTACTTACAGTATTATATTATTGCCTTACATGGTGTTTGTTTTCTCCTTATTATGTTATTAATTTATTGGGCTTGGAAGGCATTCTCTGGTACATTCTCACCGGCCGTCACAGGCCCCCCAGAAAAGGGATTTTGACGAAGGAAAAATCTATTTCTGGGAAGAGGCCTGTGACGCCCGGTGAAACCCTTCCCGGTTATTTGATACGGACCCCACCCCTCTTTTTCCTTGCCAAGCCATATGTTCTTGCAGAAGGATGTCCTAGAGGGCGCGCGTGGTAGGTGTCGTTGGGGAGTTCAACCATGTTATCTAGGGCCTGTCACGGCCCTCCCCATTGATGAAGGGATTATCTAAATGGAAGACAACCTGTGAATAGTGGTTTACACACGCCTTTGTTTAATACACGACACCTACAAGGTGTTCGCGCGAGGGTTGTAACCTCTGCATTCCATGCTTTTATCTTTCTCTAGTATATTTGGAAGATTTATATTAGGAAAGGTATAAGGAAGGACCTTTCTCACCGGGCGTCACAGGCCTCTTCCCAGAAATAGATTTTTCCTTCGTCAAAATCCCTTTTTTAGTAATATTTGCATATTATATAAAGTGAACTTTTTGAGACACAATCTTGGAAAAGACGGGAAGGTAGGAGGGGGGGGGTGAATGACATCATTACAAATGGTGAAAGGGGTGCATGGGCCAAGAAGGTTGAGAACCCCTGACCTAGAAGAACTTCTCCTAATTCTATCTCTCTCTAGCCTGCGTGTGTACTTTTCAAATTCGATAAAATCGAATTCCGAAAGGCCCACGCACTCCTCACACCGATCTTCCAATTGACAGGTTTTACCCCGACAATTGGAACAAACAGTGTGAGGGTCGATAGAAGCCTTCGGAAGACGCCTAGAACAGTCCCTAGCATTGCATTTTCTAAACTTGGGAACTTGTGAAGGGTCAGCCATTTTGAATTGGTCAAGGGAAAATTCCAAAAAAACGATCTAAGTCATCAACAATGAATCCGATACAAAAAAAGAGTTCAAGGATTTATTTGAAGAAAAACCCTGCACAGCGAAAGCTCAAAACCAGAATATAGTACTTCACCAAAGATGATGTGAAAAACTCCAGTTAGCAACAGCGAGTAAAGTACGTCTTGTCGACACGTCGACAGAGAGAAAATTGAGTCTTTGTTTACATAGAGCTTGGTATCTGGCCGACAGATGGCGCTGATGGGCACACCCGCAACCTGTATAGTGATCGCTGGCGAGTTTTTTTGTACAGTTTTTGTCTGTCGAGCAACAGAGTTGCAGCTACATATTCACCGGCTAAGTTAAATATTTAAAACTGCCATTTAAATTCTTTTTTGCATATTTTTGATAATTTTTTTTTAGAAACTTCAGGCATTTTCCAAGAGAATGAGACCAACCTGACCTCTCTATGACAAAAATTAAGGCTGTTAGAGCAATTTTTAAAAAAATTTACTGCAAAATGTGCTTGAAAAAAATTAACCCCTGGGGGTTAAGGGTTGGAAATTTCCAAATAGCCTGGGGGTAAAAGGGTTAAAAGTACAGAAGACCACAAAACTGTTTAGTCTCACAAGATATAGAAAAAACTTTTTACCATCTGAGAATATCATAATATCTCTGCCAAATAAACTACAGATTCAACAGAAATTCTAATTAGCTTGAGTAAACCAATGCATCACCAGCATACTTACATCAAATTCAATTTCAAATTCATATCTAAGAAGTTTGTGAACCATCCAGCACTTTCCAAACCATCGGGTCCCCTCTTTGTTGCTCTCTAGTCGAAACCAGTCATTGTCAGCGTCTTTGTTATTCTGTACATACTGAAATAAAAAATTATGTATCATATAAATAAGCACAGACAAGAATTTTTTTTTAATTTTGTTTCCCAGACACAAATGTGTTCCTTTTAGTTGAAATTGCCAAACTTTCCAAAATATAATCATCATCATTTTACTCAGCGCACTACTCTTAACATGTCTCTTAAATAAAAATTCCTAATTTGTGCAAAATTAAATATGAGAGTTTCTGGCAGGAAAGATTATCATTATTTTCTTTTCTAAAAATTATCATTCTTTTCTATTTTAACCTAACCACTAAGCTCACAGGGTTATCCCACAGGATTTACCTATTCAGATTTTCCTTGGTAAATTTCATCTTAAAAAAAAATATGGAATCAGATACAGTAATCTAAAAATAATGGAGATTCTAACAATATTCTGAATAAATTCATTTCCAAAAGTTACATTCATTGTCAACCGAATTTCGGACATTCATGCAAAGACTTTTATTTGTTAGTGTTACTCTAAATTCTGTACATAAAGACATTGAGTTAGGCAAACTTTCCATTTGGCTAGATACTGTATTGGGTTAGGCAGACTCTCCAAGAGATATCCATATGTCAGACAAGAATGACCAATTCTGAGACAAGACAAAATTTTACAGGTATAGAAGAATCGTTTCATCTGATAAGATGACTCAACAGTCCAACATTGTGTTTGCTTGGTATAAATTTGAAATTGGCAGGCTCAATATTCTATATATTCTGCCATCTATTGATGATATTGGGAATTACTCAGCTTACATTATCACTAATAACAACATGTAACCTGATACTGTAGCAGGTAAGATAGGGGCTCAACCATATTAAGAGAGATTATAATAGTCTTCAATTACTAAAGATGAGACAATATTAAGGTTTGTAATTTATATGAGCGTCTAATTCCAACCACTTCTACTATGAAGAATACAGTTGTTACTGTCCATTCTAGCAGTAGATAGATGGATGAGTGGAATTTGAGCCATAAGGCCTGGTACTGAGGCTAGATGCAACTGGGGGAAAATGATATGGTTGCGCTATTTAGTAAGGCTGAAAGAGGTTGGACAGCACAATGGAAGAAAGGGAATGGAAAAGGAAATAAAGTATAAAGCTCAAAACTGGATACAATTACAAGCTGAAAGGCCACTAGAGAGACCCTCAAGAAATGTCACAGAGTTCTCTTGCCTGAGGGTACACTCGGGCATACTATTCTATCTTATTTCTCTTCCTCTGGTTTTGTTAAAGTTTTTATAGTTTATATAGGAGATATTCATTTTAATGTTGTTACTGCTCATAAAAAAAAAATATTTTTCCTTGTTTCCTTTCCTCACTGGGCTATTTTCTATGTTGGAGCCCCTGGGCTTATAGCATCCTGCTTTTCCAACAAGGGTAGTAGCTTAGCAATTAATGATAATAATAATAATAATCGCTGCATAAGGTACAATAATGGTACTACCTTCCAATGGGATATAGCAGCAGAGGCCACTTCAGAATACAAGGTGTCTTAGTTGAGAAATATTAAAAAAAATTCTGCCCCATTACACTTAGCATTTGAAGTCTGAGAAACTAAATTTCCAACTAACACAGCCAATTCCTGAAGACAGAACATTACAGTAGGGAATCAGTCATCATTCATACAAGGATGCAGATTGATGAGAAAATAATCCTTAAATACAACCCAGAATAAGACACTCAGGACACTTCCTTCCAAACTAGAATCTATTAGTAAAAGTGGTAAATATATCAGAAGATCCCTTTACAGTTATCAGCAATGCCCGGTTTTACTACGTGCAGGCCAAACATTATGGTGAAAACACTGGATCAATGCCTCCTACATTGAAATCCTGCCACATTATTATTACTATTATTATTACTTGCTAAGCTACAACCCTAGTTGGAAAAGCAGGATGCTATAAACCCATGGGCTCCAACAGGGAAAATAGCCCAGTAAGGAGAGGAAACAAGGAAAAATAACCGAAAAAAAATTTATTCCTATCATAAATCAAAAATAGGACATAAACACATAGACAGTTATGAGCAAATGTTCAAGAAGAAAAAAGATTGGCATGAACAACTCGACAAATAAAAAAATAAGATAGGAATCCTTCCATAAGTAATCGAGTTAATCTATAGACTGAAGGCAGCAAATTTAAAAAATAGGCAATCATTTCTCACTAATAAAACAATGTAAAAAATTGTGGCAACACTTCAAAAGAATTAATACGGGTCCTCACTCAAGCACTGGGTGATTTAAACATAGACCTAAAAATGTTATTTTGATAAAATAAATTTTTGAATATACTTACCCGGTGATTATATAAGCTGCAGCTCTGCTGCTCGACAGAAAACTCTACATAAAAAAATCCGCCAGCGATCGCTATGCAGGTAGGGGGTGTACTTCAACAGCGCCATCTGTCGTGCAGGTACTCAGTACTCATTGTAAACAAAGAACTCAATTTTCTCCTCGGTCCACTGCGTCTCTATTGGGGAGGAAGGGAGGGTCCTTTAATATATAATCACCGGGTAAGTATATTCAAAAATTTATTTTATTATCAAAATAACATTTTTCAATATTTAACTTAGCCGGTGATTATATAAGCTGATTCACACCCAGGGGGGTGGGTAGAGACCAGCAATAAATGTTTACATTAATATGAGCTAAGGATTTTTTATTTCATTTTAGAAGTTATCAAAATAACAAAAATAAAATAAATAAGTACCTGGTAAGGAAGTCGACTTGAACAATTACTCTGCCTTTTTAAGTACGTCTTCCTTACGGAGCCTCGCGATCCTCTTAGGATGCTGAGCGACCCCTAGGATCTGAAGTATGAAGGGTTGCAACCCATACCACAGGACCTCATCAAAACCTCTAATCTAGGCGCTTCTCAAGAAAAGAATTTGACCACCCGCCAAATCAACCAGGATGCGAAAGGCTTCTTAGCCTTCCGGACAACCCAAAAACAACAATAAAAACATTTCAAGAGAAAGATTAAAAAGGTTATGGAATTAGGGGATTGTAGTGGTTGCGCCCTCACCCACTACTGCACTCACTGCTACGAATGGTCCCAGGGTGTAGCAGTTCTCGTAAAGAGACTGGACATCTTTAAGATAAAAAGACGCGAACACTGACTTGCTTCTCCAATAGGTTGCGTCCATTATACTTTGCAGAGATCTATTTTGTTTAAAGGCCACTGAAGTTGCGACAGCTCTAACTTCATGTGTCCTTACCTTCAGCAAAGCTTGGTCTTCCTCACTCAGATGGGAATGAGCTTCTCGTATTAACAGTCTGATAAAATAGGATAAAGCATTCTTTGACATAGGCAAAGATGGTTTCTTAACTGAACACCATAAAGCTTCTGACTGTCCTCGCAAAGGTTTAGTTCGTCTTAAATAGAACTTAAGAGCTCTCAAAGGGCATAAGACTCTTTCTAGTTCATTTCCAACCATATTTGATAGGCTTGGAATATCGAACGATTTCGGCCAAGGACGAGAAGGTAGCTCGTTTTTGGCTAGAAAACCAAGTTGTAAAGAACATGTAGCCGTTTCAGATGAAAATCCGATGTTCCTGCTGAAGGCGTGAATCTCACTGAGTCTTTTAGCTGTGGCTAAGCAAACCAGGAAAAGAGTCTTTAAAGTGAGATCTTTAAAGGAGGCTGATTGTAGCGGCTCGAACCTTTCTGACATGAGGAATCTTAGTACCACGTCTAAATTCCAACCAGGTGTAGCCAAACGACGCTCCTTCGTGGTCTCAAAAGACTTAAGGAGGTCCTGTAGATCTTTGTTGTTGGAAAGATCTAAGCCTCTGTGACGGAAGACTGATGCCAACATGCTTCTGTTACCCTTGATAGTGGGAGCTGAAAGAGATCTTTCTTTCCTCAGGTATAAAAGGAAGTCAGCTATTTGAGTTACAGAGGTACTGGTCGAGGATACTGATACTGACTTGCACCAGTTTCGGAAGACTTCCCACTTCGATTGGTAGACTCTAAGGGTGGATGTCCTCCTTGCTCTAGCAATCGCCCTGGCTGCCTCCTTCGAAAAGCCTCTAGCTCTCGAGAGTCTTTCGATAGTCTGAAGGCAGTCAGACGAAGAGCGTGGAGGCCTTGGTGTACCTTCTTTACGTGTGGCTGACGTAGAAGGTCCACCCTTAGAGGAAGAGTTCTGGGAACGTCCACTAGCCATCGAAGTACCTCGGTGAACCATTCTCTCGCGGGCCAGAGGGGAGCAACTAACGTCAACCTTGTCCCTTCGTGAGAGGCGAACTTCTGCAGTACCTTGTTGACAATCTTGAACGGGGGGAATGCATATAGGTCTAGATGCGACCAATCTAGAAGAAAGGCATCTATATGAACTGCTGCTGGGTCCGGGATTGGTGAGCAATAAATTGGGAGCCTCTTGGTCATCGAGGTTGCGAAGAGATCTATGGTAGGCTAGCCCCATGTGGCCCACAGTCTCTTGCACACATCCTTGTGTAGGGTCCATTCTGTTGGAATGATTTGTCCCTTCCGACTGAGGCAATCTGCCATGACATTCAAGTTGCCTTGGATGAACCTCGTTACTAGTGAAATGTTTAGATCTTTTGACCAGGTGAGGAGGTCCCTTGCGATCTCGTACAACGTCATAGAGTGGGTCCCTACTTGCTTGGAGATGTACGCCAAAGCCGTGGTGTTGTCCGAGTTCACCTCCACCACTTTGCCTTGAAGGAGAGACTTGAAGCTTTTCAAGGCCAGATGAACTGCCAGTAGCTCCTTGCAGTTGATATGCATTGTCCTTTGACTCGAGTTCCAAGTTCCCGAGCATTCCCGACCGTCTAATGTCGCGCCCCAGCCCGTGTCCGATGCGTCCGAGAAGAGAATGTGGTTGGGAGTCTGAACAGCCAGGGGCAGACCCTCTCTGAGGCTGATACTGTCCTTCCACCAAGTCAGGGAAGACTTCATCTTCTCGGAAATGGGGATCGAGACCGCTTCTAGCGTCTTGTCCTTTTTCCAGTGAACAGCTAGGTGATATTGAAGAGGACGGAGGTGTAGTCTTCCTAACGATACGAACTGTTCCAGGGATGATAGCGTCCCTATCAGACTCATCCACTGCCTGACTGAACATCGTTCCTTCTTCAGCATGTTCTGGATGCATAACTGGGCTTGACTTGTTCTGGGGGCCGACGGAAAAGCCCGAAAAGCTAGACTGTGAATCTCCATCCCTAAATACACAATAGTTTGGGATGGGACCACTTGAGACTTTTCCATATTGACCAGGAGACCCAATTCCTTGGTCAGATCTAGAGTCCACTTTAGATCCTTCAGACAGCGACGACTGGAAGAAGCTCTTAGAAGCCAGTCGTCCAAATAGAGGGAGGCTCTGATGTCCGCTAAATGAAGGAATTTGGCTACATTCCTTATCAGCCTCGTAAACACAAGAGGAGCTGTGCTTAGGCCAAAGCACAGGGCTTGAAACTGGTAGACAACCTTTTCGTAAACGAATCTCAGAAAAGGTTGGGAGTCTGGGTGGATGGGGACGTGAAAGTATGCGTCCCTTAGGTCTAAAGAGACCATCCAGTCTTCCCTTCTGACCGCTGCTAGAACGGACTTTGTTGTCTCCATGGAGAACGTCTGCTTTGTGACAAAGACATTCAGCGCACTGACGTCTAGCACCGGCCTCCACCCTCCTGTCTTCTTTGCCACTAAGAAGAGACGGTTGTAGAAGCCCGGGGTTTGATGGTCCAGGACTTTGACTACCGCTCCCTTTTCTAGTAAGAGAGACACCTCCTGTTTCAATGCTCGTCTCTTGTCTTCCTCTCTGTACCTGGGAGAGAGATCGATGGGAGACGTTGCTAGAGGGGGTTTTCGTACAAACGGGATCTTGTAACCCTCTCTGAGCAACTTCACAGATTGTGCATCTGCGCCTCTCTTCTCCCAGGTCTGCCAGAAGTTCTTGAGTCTGGCTCCCACTGCTGTCTGAAGAAGCTGGCAGTCAGACTCTGCCTTTAAAGGACTTGGTTCCTTTCTTCTTCCCACGTCTCCCTTCGGCACGAGCACCTCCTCTGCTGGAGGCTCTGCCACGAAAGGGCGGAATAAATCTGGACGCTGGAGTGTCCATCCTTGGTCTTGACAGGGTAGGCAAAGGGGTGGCTTTGCGGGCAGAGGACGCAACCAGGTCATGGGTGTCCTTCTGTATCAAAGAAGCAGCAATCTCCTTAATCAAGTCCTCTGGAAAAAGGCACTTAGAGAGAGGAGCAAACAGAAGTTCTGATCTTTGACACGGTGTCACTCCAGCTGACAGGAAAGAGCAAAGGTTCTCACGCTTCTTGAGGACTCCGGATACGAACGATGCCGCAAGCTCACTAGATCCGTCACGTATGGCCTTGTCCATGCAGGACATGATGAGCAAGGAAGATTCCTTCTCAGTCGGGGAGATCTTCCTGCTCAAAGCTCCCAGACACCAGTCCAAAAAGTTGAAGACCTCGAAGGCTCTAAATACTCCTTTCAACAGATGGTCTAGGTCCGAAGGTGACCAGCATATCTTAGAGCGTCTCATGGCTAGCCTGCGGGGAGAGTCTACAAGACTTGAGAAGTCGCCCTGGGCAGAGGCAGGAACTCCCAAGCCGAGAACTTCTCCCGTGGCATACCAGACGCTCGATCTGGAAGAGAGTTTAGCAGGGGGAAACGTAAAGGCTGTCTTCCCTAGACTCTTTTTGGACTGCATCCAATCTCCTAAAACTCGTAAAGCTCTCTTGGACGAGCGTGCGAGGACGAGTCTAGTAAAGGCAGGCGAGGATGACTGCGTACCTAAAGCAAACTCTGACGGAGGAGAGCGCGGAGCCACAGACACAAACTGGTTCGGAAAATGTTATTTTGATAATAAAATAAATTTTTGAATATACTTACCCGGTGATTATATAAGCTGCAGCTCTGCTGCTCGACAGAAAACTCTACGTAAAAAATCCGCCAGCGATCGCTATGCAGGTAGGGGGTGTACTTCAACAGCGCCATCTGTCGTGCAGGTACTCAGTAGCCTACTCATTGTAAACAAAGAACTCAATTTTCTCCTTGGTCCACTGCGTCTCTATTGGGGAGGAAGGGAGGGTCCTTTAATATATAATCACCGGGTAAGTATATTCAAAAATTTATTTTATTATCAAAATAACATTTTTCAATATTTAACTTAGCCGGTGATTATATAAGCTGATTCACACCCAGGGGGGTGGGTAGAGACCAGCAATAAATGTTTACATTAATATGAGCTAAGGATTTTTTATTTCATTTTAGAAGTTATCAAAATAACAAAACTAAAATAAATAAGTACCTGGTAAGGAAGTCGACTTGAACAATTACTCTGCCTTTTTAAGTACGTCTTCCTTACGGAGCCTCGCGATCCTCTTAGGATGCTGAGCGACCCCTAGGATCTGAAGTATGAAGGGTTGCAACCCATACCACAGGACCTCATCAAAACCTCTAATCTAGGCGCTTCTCAAGAAAAGAATTTGACCACCCGCCAAATCAACCAGGATGCGAAAGGCTTCTTAGCCTTCCGGACAACCCAAAAACAACAATAAAAACATTTCAAGAGAAAGATTAAAAAGGTTATGGAATTAGGGGATTGTAGTGGTTGAGCCCTCACCCACTACTGCACTCGCTGCTACGAATGGTCCCAGGGTGTAGCAGTTCTCGTAAAGAGACTGGACATCTTTAAGATAAAAAGACGCGAACACTGACTTGCTTCTCCAATAGGTTGCGTCCATTATACTTTGCAGAGATCTATTTTGTTTAAAGGCCACTGAAGTTGCGACAGCTCTAACTTCATGTGTCCTTACCTTCAGCAAAGCTTGGTCTTCCTCACTTAGATGGGAATGAGCTTCTCGTATTAACAGTCTGATAAAATAGGATAAAGCATTCTTTGACATAGGCAAAGATGGTTTCTTAACTGAACACCATAAAGCTTCTGACTGTCCTCGTAAAGGTTTAGTTCGTCTTAAATAGAACTTAAGAGCTCTCACAGGGCATAAGACTCTTTCTAGTTCATTTCCAACCATATTCGATAGGCTTGGAATATCGAACGATTTCGGCCAAGGACGAGAAGGTAGCTCGTTTTTGGCTAGAAAACCAAGTTGTAGAGAACATGTAGCCGTTTCAGATGAAAATCCGATGTTCCTGCTGAAGGCGTGAATCTCACTGACTCTTTTAGCTGTGGCTAAGCAAACCAGGAAAAGAGTCTTTAAAGTGAGATCTTTAAAGGAGGCTGATTGTAGCGGCTCGAACCTTTCTGACATGAGGAATCTTAGTACCACGTCTAAATTCCAACCAGGTGTAGCCAAACGACGCTACTTCGTGGTCTCAAAAGACTTAAGGAGGTCCTGTAGATCTTTGTTGTTGGAAAGATCTAAGCCTCTGTGTCGGAAGACTGATGCCAACATGCTTCTGTAACCCTTGATAGTGGGAGCTGAAAGAGATCTTTCTTTCCTCAGGTATAAAAGGAAGTCAGCTATTTGAGTTACAGAGGTACTGGTCGAGGATACTGATACTGACTTGCACCAGTTTCGGAAGACTTCCCACTTCGATTGGTAGACTCTAAGGGTGGATGTCCTCCTTGCTCTAGCAATCGCCCTGGCTGCCTCCTTCGAAAAGCCTCTAGCTCTCGAGAGTCTTTCGATAGTCTGAAGGCAGTCAGACGAAGAGCGTGGAGGCCTTGGTGTACCTTCTTTACGTGTGGCTGACGTAGAAGGTCCACCCTTAGAGGAAGAGTTCTGGGAACGCCCACTAGCCATCGAAGTACCTCGGTGAACCATTCTCTCGCGGGCCAGAGGGGAGCAACTAACGTCAACCTTGTCCCTTCGTGAGAGGCGAACTTCTGCAGTACTGTACCTTGTTGACAATCTTGAACGGGGGGAATGCATATAGGTCTAGATGTGACCAATCTAGGAGAAAGGCATCTATATGAACTGCTGCTGGGTCCGGGATTGGTGAGCAATATATTGGGAGCCTCTTGGTCATCGAGGTTGCGAAGAGATCTATGGTAGGCTGGCCCCATGTGGCCCACAGTCTCTTGCACACATCCTTGTGTAGGGTCCATTCTGTTGGAATGATTTGTCCCTTCCGACTGAGGCAATCTGCCATGACATTCAAGTTGCCTTGGATGAACCTCGTTACTAGTGAAATGTTTAGATCTTTTGACCAGGTGAGGAGGTCCCTTGCGATCTCGTACAACGTCATAGAGTGGGTCCCTCCTTGCTTGGAGATGTACGCCAAAGCCGTGGTGTTGTCCGAGTTCACCTCCAACACTTTGCCTTGAAGGAGAGACTTGAAGCTTTTCAAGGCCAGATGAACTGCCAGTAGCTCCTTGCAGTTGATATGCATTGTCCTTTGACTCGAGTTCCAAGTTCCCGAGCATTCCCGACCGTCTAATGTCGCGCCCCAGCCCGTGTCCGATGCGTCCGAGAAGAGAACGTGGTTGGGAGTCTGAACAGCCAGGGGCAGACCCTCTCTGAGGCTGATACTGTCCTTCCACCAAGTCAGGGAAGACTTCATCTTCTCGGAAATGGGGATCGAGACCGCTTCTAGCGTCTTGTCCTTTTTCCAGTAAACAGCTAGGTGATATTGAAGAGGACGGAGGTGTAGTCTTCCTAACGATACGAACTGTTCCAGGGATGATAGTGTCCCTATCAGACTCATCCACTGCCTGACTGAACATCGTTCCTTCTTCAGCATGTTCTGGATGCATAACTGGGCTTGACTTGTTCTGGGGGCCGACGGAAAAGCCCGAAAAGCTAGACTGTGAATCTCCATCCCTAAATACACAATAGTTTGGGATGGGACCACTTGAGACTTTTCCATATTGACCAGGAGACCCAATTCCTTGGTCAGATCTAGAGTCCACTTTAGATCCTTCAGACAGCGACGACTGGAAGAAGCTCTTAGAAGCCAGTCGTCCAAATAGAGGGAGGCTCTGATGTCCGCTAAATGAAGGAATTTGGCTATATTCCTCATCAGCCTCGTAAACACAAGAGGAGCTGTGCTTAGGCCAAAGCACAGGGCTTGAAACTGGTAGACAACCTTTTCGTAAACGAATCTCAGAAAAGGTTGGGAGTCTGGGTGGATGGGGACGTGAAAGTATGCGTCCCTTAGGTCTAAAGAGACCATCCAGTCTTCCCTTCTGACCGCTGCTAGAACGGACTTTGTGGTCTCCATGGCGAACGTCTGCTTTGTGACAAAGACATTCAGCGCACTGACGTCTACCACCGGCCTCCACCCTCCTGTCTTCTTTGCCACTAAGAAGAGACGGTTGTAGAAGCCCGGGGTTTGATGGTCCAGGACTTTGACTACCGCTCCCTTTTCTAGTAAGAGAGACACCTCCTGTTTCAATGCTCGTCTCTTATCTTCCTCTCTGTACCTGGGAGAGAGATCGATGGGAGACGTTGCTAGAGGGGGTTTTCGTACAAACGGGATCTTGTACCCCTCTCTGAGCAACTTCACAGATTGTGCATCTGCGCCTCTCTTCTCCCATGTCTGCTAGAAGTTCTTGAGTCTGGCTCCCACTGCTGTCTGAAGCAGCTGGCAGTCAGACTCTGCCTTTAAAGGACTTGGTTCCTTTCTTCTTCCCACGTCTCCCTTCGGCACGAGCACCTCCTCTGCTGGAGGCTCTGCCACGAAAGGGCGGAATAAAACGGGACGCTGGAGTGTCCATCCTTGGTCTAGCTGACAAGGTAGGCAAAGGGGTGGCTTTGCGGGCAGAGGACGCCACCAGGTCATGGGTGTCCTTCTGTATCAACGAAGCAGCAATCTCCTTAATCAAGTCCTCTGGAAAAAGGCACTTAGAGAGAGGAGCAAACAGAAGTTCCGATCTTTGACAAGGTGTCACTCCAGCTGACAGGAAAGAGCAAAGGTTCTCACGCTTCTTGAGGACTCCGGAAACGAACGATGCAGCAAGCTCACTAGACCCGTCACGTATGGCCTTGTCCATGCAGGACATGATGAGCAAGGAAGATTCCTTCTCAGTCGGGGAGATCTTCCTGCTCAAAGCTCCCAGACACCAGTCTAGAAAGTTGAAGACCTCGAAGGTTCTAAAAACTCCTTTCAACAGATGGTCTAGGTCCGAAGGTGACCAGCATATCTTAGAGCGTCTCATGGCTAGTCTGCGGGGAGAGTCTACAAGACTTGAGAAGTCGCCCTGGGCAGAGGCAGGAACTCCCAAGCCGAGAACTTCTCCCGTGGCATACCAGACACTCGATCTGGAAGAGAGTTTAGCAGGGGGAAACGTAAAGGCTGTCTTCCCTAAACTCTTTTTGGACTGCATCCAATCTCCTATAACTCGTAAAGCTCTCTTGGACGAGCGTGCGAGGACGAGTCTAGTAAAGGCAGGCGAGGATGACTGCGTACCTAAAGCAAACTCTGACGGAGGAGAGCGCGGAGCCACAGACACAAACTGGTCCGGAAACATCTCTTTGAACAGAGCAAGAACTTTTCTAAAGTCCAAAGAGGGTTGCGTGGACTTGGGCTCGTCAAGGTCCGAATGTGGTTCATCAACGTGTGCCGCATCGTCATCATCAGAGAGTCCATCATCCGAGAATTGAGGAGGAAGCGGCAATGGAGTAGGTATCGGCTGGTCAGCTGAGTCCGGTCGCACGGGTGCACGCGTGACTGAACCGGACGCAACGTCATGGAACTGTTGCCCAGTCTGTGAGCTGGCAACAACCATAGCAGCGCGGGGACGCACAGCGTCTACTCCAGACTGTCTAGTCTGATGTGGGCGAGCAGAGGCAACCACACTGGGTTGCGGAGGTTGACGCACCGCGTCAAAACAAAACAACTCTGACGGTTGTTGTACCTCGCGAACGTCAACGGAAGGTTCCGTGCGTCGCTGAACGTCAACATGCGGCTGGCAGGGTACACTGGAACGCATGGGTGGCGGGACTCTCTCAGCTGGAGTGCGGAAGAAGGTCGCCTCAGCGTCCACAGGACGCACAACCGTGGTTGGTTGTAGGCAAGAGGTTAGTGCAGCAGCAACCTTCTCCGCACGAAAGTCCTGCATCAGAGACGTTAACTGTGACTGCATGGTCTGCAGTAAAGACCACTTGGGGTCTGCAGGAGCAGGTGCGGCAACAGACGGTGTAACTGTCTGCGGCGGTACCGCTTTGCCTCTCTTAGGAGGAGAACAGTCATCGGAAGACTGCAGCGAGTCCGAACTGACCCAGTGGCTACAACTGGGCCGTTGGACTTGTGCGGAAGGGACCGACTTGCGCTTAAGCGGTCGTGAGACCTTGGTCCAAGGTTTCTTGCGAGAAACCTCTTCCGCAGACGAGGAATAAATGGGCTCTCTCGTCTTTGTGTGGGTGGGGCGATCTTGGTTAGATACGCCCGAAACCACGGAGGGAACGTCTGTTCGCTGATTAAAGCCTCTCGAACCCATTGGTCGTACGACATTGCTTCTCCCCTGGACTTGGGAGCTTGCAAGAGGTCCCGGACTAGGAGGACGACAGGCACGAACAGACGAACCCTCAAGCGCAACACTATCCACAACACTATCACTCACTTTATCACTTCCCACTGCACTCTTACACTTCAGCTCCTTGACGTCCGCCATGAGCTGGTTACGGTCACTAGCCAAGGACTCAACTCTCTCACCCAGAGCTTGGATGGCACGCATCATATCAGCCATCGAAGGTTCCTGAGTGCCAGAAGGGGGATTAGGAGCAACCACTACAGGGGAAGGAATAGGTTGTGGGGCATGAGGAGAGGAAAAATCAACAGAACGAGATGAACTTCTCCTGACTCTATCTCTCTCTAGCCTACGTGTATATTTCTGGAATTCGATAAAATCGAATTCCGAAAGCCCAACGCATTCCTCACATCGATCTTCCAATTGACAGGTTTTATCCCGACAATTGGAACAAACGGTGTGAGGATCGATAGAGGCCTTCGGAAGACGCCTTGAACAGTCCCTAGCATTACACTTCCTGAATTTTGGGACTTGAGAAGGGTCAGCCATTTTGAATTGGTCAAAGGGGTATTCAAAAACTATCCAAAGTCATCAACAAATAATCCGATATCAAAAAAAGAATGCAAGGATTTATTGAAGAGAAAGCCTGCACAGCGAAAGCTCAAAACTAGAAAAGTGTACTTCACCAAATAGTTGTGAAAACAAATCCAGTTAGCAACAGCGAATTAGTAGGTCTTGCCGGTAGCACGACAGAGAGAAAATTGAGTTCTTTGTTTACAATGAGTACTGAGTACCTGCACGACAGATGGCGCTGTTGAAGTACACCCCCTACCTGCATAGCGATCGCTGGCGGATTTTTTACGTAGAGTTTTCTGTCGAGCAGCAGAGCTGCAGCTTATATAATCACCGGCTAAGTTAAATATTGAAAAATCAAATAAGTAAACCAAGATTTCTCTTTAAACCTCTCAACCAACAAAAAATTAATTTCAAGTATTAATTAATTTATAAATGTGAGTACATACTTGAACATTACAATATATGCATGTGTAGTACTAAAAGTAAACCTTTACTTTTCTGGAATTTTAATTTATTTTTTATTTTTACTGGACAATTTCTAGACCATAACAAAATAGTAAAAATGTCAAATACTGTAGTAGACATTGATACACAGTAACTTTATATTTGATTTTATCAAACTATTTTAATATAAATAAAGTACTGTATAGACTATACAGTAGAAGAAAGTTTTATATACAATAAAGCAAACAAAATAAAGTAAGGGTTTTGTAAAGCTGTAGAGTTATCAAGGATACTAATAAAATATATCACAAAAGTTAAAAAGAGAACCTCTATCATTTTCACCATTTCACCCAATTATAAAATCTACAGTATGTAATATTTGTTAACAATGCAAAACATATTAAAAAATTTAATTTTTTTCCACACATTTTTTTTCTTTCTGTCATTATAGCCATAACTATAAGAATTAGCATTTCTTTGCCAATTATATAACAAATATGTTATTTTTATTAGTAAAATAAATTTTTGAATATACTTACCCGATAATCATGTAGCTGTCAACTCCGTTGCCCGACAGAATTCTATGGAGGGATACGCCAGCTATCACAATACTAGAAGGGGGTGTATTTACCAGCGCCACCTGTGGCCAGGTACTCAAGTACTTCTTGTTGACACCTCCTCAATTATTCCTCGGTCCACTGGTTCTCTATGGGGAGGAAGGGAGGGTCGATTAAATCATGATTATCGGGTAAGTATATTCAAAAATTTATTTTACTAATAAAAATAACATTTTTCAATATTAAACTTACCCGATAATCATGTAGCTGATTCACACCCAGGGGGGTGGGTGAAAAACCAGTGTACAAGACTAAAGGATAGCTAAGTATCCCGTATTTCATATAATCAGTTATCCACAATAACAATGAAATAATAAGTACCTGGTAAGGAAGTCGACTTGAACCGTTACTCTGCCTTTAATAAGATCGTCTTCCTTACTGAGCGCAGCGTTCCTCTTGGGAGGCTGAATCAACTCAAAGGTGCTAAAGTATACAGGGCTGCAACCCATACTAAAGGACCTCATCACAACCTTTAACCTCGGCGCTTCTCAAGAAAGAATTGACCACCCGCCAAATCAACAAGGATGTGGAAGGCTTCTTAGCCGACCGTACAACCCATAAAAAGTATTCAAGAGAAAGGTTAAAAGGTTATGGGATTATGGAAATGTAGTGGCTGAGCCCTCGCCTACTACTGCATTCGTTGCTACGAATGGTCCCAGGGTGTAGCAGTACTCGTAAAGAGACTGGACATCTTTGAGATAGAATGATGCGAACACTGACTTGCTTCTCCAATAGGTTGCATCCATAACACTCTGCAGAGAATGGTTCTGTTTGAAGGCCACTGAAGTAGCCACAGCTCCCACTTCATGTGTCCTTACCTTCAGCAAAGCAAGGTCTTCTTCCTTCAGACGAGAATGTGTTTCTCTAATCAGAAGCCTGAATAGTAAGAAACTGAGTTCTTAGAACTTGGAAAAGAAGGTTTCTTGATAGCACACTATAAGGCTTCTGATTGTCCTTGTAAAGGTTAAGACCTTTTTAGATAGTACCTAAGAGCTCTAACTGGGCAAAGTACTCTTTTTCAGATCATTCCCCACCAAGTTGGACAGGCTTGGGATCTCGAACGACTTAGGCCAAGGACGTGAAGGAAGCTCGTTTAGCAAAAACCGAGCTGCAAGGAACATGTAGCCGTTTCAGATGTGAAAACAATGATCCTGCTGAAGGCGTGGATCTCACTTACTCTTTTAGCTGTTGTCAAGCACACGAGGAAAAGAGTTTTTAATGTGAGGTCCTAAAAAGAGGCTGATTGGAGAGGTTCAAATCTTGATGACATAAGGAACCTTAGGACCACGTCTAGATTCCAGCCTGGAGTGGACAACCGACGTTCCTTTGAGGTCTCAAAAGACCTAGGGAGGTCCTGTAGATCTTTGTTGGTGGAAAGATCCAAGCCTCTGTGGCGGAAAACCGCTGCCAACATACTTCTGTAACCCTTGATCGTAGGAGCTGAAAGGGATCTTACTTTCCTTAGATATAACAGGAAGTCAGCAATCTGGGTTACAGTGGTACTGGTTGAGGAAACTGCATTGGTCTTGTACCAGCTACGGAAGACTTCCCCTTGAGACTGAAAGATTCTGAGAGTGGATGTTCTCCTTGCTTTGGCAATCGCTCTGGCTGCCTCCTTCGAAAAGCCCCTAGCTCTTGAGAGTCTTTCGAAAGTCTGAAGGCAGTCAGACGAAAAGCGTGGAGGATTGGGTGTACCTTCTTTACGTGAGGTAGACTTAGAAGGTTCACTCCTAGAGGAAGAGTCCTGGGAATGTCGACCAGCCATTGCAGTACCTCTAAGAACCATTCTCTCGCGGACCAGAGCGGAGCCAACCAACGTCAGCCGTGTCCCTTAGTGAGAGGAGAACTTCTGAAGTACTCTGTTGACAATATTGAACGGCGGGAATGCATACAGGTCGAGATGGAACCAATCCAGCAGAAAAGCATCCACGTGAACTGCTGCTGGGTCTGGAATCGGAGAACAATACAACAGGAGTCTCTAGGTTATCGAGGTAGTGAACAGATCTATGGTTGGCTGACCCCACAGGGCCCAAAGTCTGTTGCAAACATTCTTGAGAAGGGTCCACTCTGTGGGGATGACCTGACCCTTCCGTCTGAGGTGATCTGTCATGACATTCATACCGCCCTGAATGAACCTCGTTACCAGTTAGCTTTCGATCTAAAGACCAGATGAGTAGGTCCCTTGCGATCTAGAACAACTTCCACGAAAGAGTCCCTCCCTGCTTGAAGATGTAAGCCAGGGCTGTGGTGTTGTCAGAGTCCACCTCCACCACTTTGTTAAGCTGGAGGGACTTGAAGTTTATCAAGGCCAGAATAACCGCCAACAACTTCTTGCAAATGATGTGAAGTGTCCTTTGCTCCTGATTCCATGTTCCCGAGCATTCTTGTCCGTCCAAAGTCGCTCCCCAGCCCGTGTCTGATGCGTCCGAGAGGAGACGGCGGTCGTGTTTCTGAACAGCCAAAGGTAGCCTTCCTTGAGAAGAAAGCTGTTCTTACACCACGCGAGAGAAGACCTCCTCTCTTCGGAAACAGGAACTGAGACCGTCTCTAGCGTCATGTCCTTTATCCAGTGAGCAGCTAGAAGATACTGAAGGGAGGGGAGGTGGAGTCTCCCTAACACGATGAACAGGGCCAGCGATGAAAGTGTCCCTGTTAGACTCATCCACTACCTGACTGAGCATCGGTTCCTTCTCAGCATGCTCTGGATGCATTCTAGGGCTTGGAAGATCCTTGGGGCCGACGGAAAAGTCCGAAAAGCTCGACTCTGAAGATCCATACCCAAGGAGACAATGGTCTGGGATGGAACGAGCTGAGACTCCTCAAAATTGACCAGGAGGCCCAGTTCCTTGGTCAGATCCATAGTCCATTTGAAAATCTCCAGACAGCGACGACTTGTGGGAGCTCTTAAAAGCCAGTCGTCTGACGGAGCCGGACACAAGATCATGATACTGCTGCACAGTCTGTGAACTGTTAATCATGGGCAAGCGAGGAAGTACAGTGACAACCCGAATCTGTCTAGACTGTCTGGGTCGTACAGACAACTCCTTAACGGGTTGCTGAGGTTGCCGCACTGCGTCACAACAAGTCACTTCTGTTGGTTGTTGAATGTCTTCCCCGTGACACATTGACTCCGTAAACAAAAAATCCTCTAACAAGGACTAAGCTTGGACTGCATGTCATGCAACACAGCTCAAGGTCTAAGGGAGCAGGTGTGGTAACAGACGGGATTAGCGACTGAAGTGGAACCATAACCTTCCCTGGAAGCATGTTATGCTTAAATAAAAGTCCATAAGAGGTTATGCAGCTAAAGGCTCCCTCCAAATGACAGAGTCCTCAAGGGAATATCAGAAGGAGGGAGAAAAGAACTTTCTCATCTACAGGGACCTTATCCTAGAAAAGCTAAGTTCTCTGAGTGAGGGTTCACTGGTGCAAAAGCAGCAGACTAGAAGGCAACGTTATGAAACTGCTTGACAGTCTAGTGAGTTGGCAACAACCCAAGATGTGTGACTGAGAAGCATGCGGTAAGGTATGCAGAGCATGATGTATGCAGAGTATGCTGTATGCAGAGCATGCTGTATGTAGAGCATGTTGTATGCAGAGCATGCTGAAAGCAGAGCATGCTGTATGCAGAACATGTTGTATGCAGAGCATGCTGAATGCAGAGCATGCTGTATGCTGAGCATGTAGCAAGCAGAGCCTGCTGTAAGCAGAGCCTGCTGTAAGGAAAGCAGAGCGTGTGCATGGCGTTTAACCTTTCTCAGAAAATCCATGACCAGTGCTAGAGCGCTTTATGCATGCTTGCATGGGGTTTAAAAATCAACATAATGTTTACCTTACATTCATAACTCATGATTCATATTTTTGCCATGGTTTGAAAATGGAGGTAAGGTATGCTGAACAGCAGAGTCAGAACGAGCTGGAACAACAATAGAAGTGGTTTCCTCTTCAAGACTCTGTTGAGGGAACACCTGAGGCTCAGTCTGCAAAGGCTGAATAAAAGACAAGCAGAAGGAAGGCGCATGGGTGGAGGAGGCTGACTCCTAGCATGAGTGGTTGAACCCAAGGGTTGCGCTTGCTGAGCGGTTGGCGGAAGCGGAGTAGCAAGTTCCAGTTCCTGTGGTGTGAGCGGAGCGCGATGAGGAAGAGGCTGCGCAGAACAAGGTAAATGTCTCGCAAGCTGAGGCTCCTGAGGCGCAAGGCTAAGGTGTTGTGGTGCTTGCCTTGTGGAGGGTTGAGCTCGCTGCAGCGAGAGCTGAGGAGACTGACTCATGGACGGGAGAGGTTGTTGTACCTCAACCGAGTGTTGCATCACTGGTGGAGCAGC
This sequence comes from Palaemon carinicauda, assembly GCF_036898095.1. Lineage (NCBI taxonomy): Eukaryota > Metazoa > Arthropoda > Malacostraca > Decapoda > Palaemonidae > Palaemon > Palaemon carinicauda. The sequence continues at coordinate 15,158,500 of NC_090734.1, forward strand.
AAGTGGAGGCGGAGGAAGAGAGGTATAATCCTCCTGATCCCATTGTAAAGGTTGCCTTAAGGAAGGCGGAGGCTGAACACCACTGGGAACAGCAAACTCAGCACGTGGCTCAACATCGTACGCCTGGCAGGTGGTACTGCGATCAGGCGGAGCGAGCGTAGGCGGAGGGAGTGTAGGCGGAGGCGGAGGAGCAACACTCTCAGCCCGACACTCACGCATCAAGTCCGAAAGCTGTGCTTGCATGGACTGTAGTAGAGTCCACAACATCGTACGCCTGGCAGGTGGTACTGCGATCAGGCGGAGCGAGTGTAGGCGGAGGGAGTGTAGGCGGAGGCGGAGGAGCAACACTCTCAGCCCGACACTCACGCATCAAGTCCGAAAGCTGTGCTTGCATGGACTGTAGTAGAGTCCACAACATCGTACGCCTGGCAGGTGGTACTGCGATCAGGCGGAGCGAGCATAGGCGGAGGGAGTGTAGGCGGAGGCGGAGGCGTAACACTCTCAGCCCGACACTCACGCATCAAGTCCGAAAGCAGTGCTTGCATGGACTGTAGTAGAGTCCACTTGGGGTCGGCAGAAACTACAGTAGGCTGAGGTAAAGCCTTAACAGTCGAGCTCTGTTGTGGCAGAACCTTACTCCTCTTAGGCGGAGTGCATTCAACTGATGACTGAGGAGAGTCAGAGCTAACCCAATGACTGTGAACTCTAACTTCGTACGTCTGGCATAGGTCTGGACTTTACGTTTAAAAGGTCTAGAGACCTGAGACCAGCGTTTTCTCCCTTAAATTTCTTCTGCAGACGAGCAAAATAAGGGCTCAATCGTCTGCGGGTGGGAGTGACGGTCTCGGTAAGACACGCCCACAACCACCGAGGATACTTCTGTGCGCCGATCAAGGCCTGCTGAACCCTTCTGCCCTTCGACATTGCTTCTCCCCTGGGCTTGGGAGCTTGCAAGAGGTCCCGGACTGGGAGGACGACTGGCGCGCACAAAAGTACCCTCACGAACAACACTGACATACTTTGCGCTAATCACTTATCACTTTGATTTCTGTTTGCACTTATTTCACTGAACTCGAAACTTTAAGTGGTTTGTACCTGAAACACGCCATTCTATCCTTTCTCAAAAGTTAGTAATTGCGAAAACAGAATTACAATGTAACAGAAAAATCTAATGAAAGATAATTCAGTGGCTGGAAAGAGACTAAACACTAGATCACTCTAGAAACGTTTAGTTTCTTCCCCTAAAGAGACTAGGGAGAAGAGCAAAAACGATAACGACGTTACTCGTACGCCTGGCAGGCTTGAAAGAAACGTTTATCCTCTTTCTCCCTCCGTCTCTATCTCTCTCTCTCTCTCTCTCTCTCTCTTGACTTAGAACCTGAGAGAAGAGCCCAATCATATATATCGTTAAAACATATTATTGTTAAAGGAAAAAACTGAAAAGTTCCTTTATTAGGATCAAAACCATTAAGTTAAGAAAGAATGAACAAAACGCTAGACACGGTTACTCTTACTGCAACGTGAAACCGTGAACATTCTTTCTCTATCGTAACGATAGAGTGCAAGTTGAACGTTCTGAACGTCAACAACTGCAGAGACAAAACAAAACGTTAGTTCAACTTTGAAAACAGTACGAGACTATCAAAGAAATTCTTTCAAACTCTGTGGCGGAAATAGCATAATATGTTAACAGGTAAAACCGAAATGACGGGCTCAATGTTAATTAACTTCGGTACCAAGAAAAGACCGCCTACTATTAGGAAGGTCGAATATAAACAAATATAAAAATTAATTTAATAAGTTTATAATAAAAGGAAGTTAATCGAAGAGGCCTATAAGAGGCGGAGAGATATAAAATAAATCTATAACTTTTGTTAAGCAAAATTAAGAAAGAGAGTCTATACTCTCTTAGAGACCAACACTTCCATCTAAGGGAAGGGTCGGCCATTGAAAGGTGAACGAGAGTTCATACTCTCTTCGTCACCATAATTAATCAAATTAATTCCAAAAGCTAACTAAGCTAATATAGAAGTTTCCAGTAAAGCGACAGCCGAAATCAAAGAGAAATACTTCACCAAAGTCGTGAAAATACTCCAAGAACATAAGCGTATCCCAGAACGTCTTGCCGGAAGCACGACAGAGGAATAATTGAGGAGGTGTCAACAAGAAGTACTTGAGTACCTGGCCACAGGTGGCGCTGGTAAATACACCCCCTTCTAGTATTGTGATAGCTGGCGTATCCCTCCATAGAATTCTGTCGGGCAACGGAGTTGACAGCTACATGATTATCGGGTAAGTTTAATATTGAAAAATGTTATTTTGATAATAAAATAAATTTTTGAATATACTTACCCGGTGATTATATAAGCTGCAGCTCTGCTGCTCGACAGAAAACATGCGGCTGGCAGGGTACACTGGAACGCATGGGTGGCGGGACTCTCTCATCTGGAGTGCGGAAGAAGGTCGCCTCAGCGTCCACAGGACGCACAACCGTGGTTGGTTGTAGGCAAGAGGTTAGTGCAGCAGCAACCTTCTCCGCACGAAAGTCCTGCATCAGAGACGTTAACTGTGACTGCATGGTCTGCAGTAAAGACCACTTGGGGTCTGCAGGAGCAGGTGCGGCAACAGACAGTGTAACTGTCTGCGGCGGTACCGCTTTGCCTCTCTTAGGAGAACAGTCATCGGAAGACTGCAGCGAGTCCGAACTGACCCAGTGGCTACAACTGGGCCGTTGGACTTGCGCGGAAGGGACCGACTTGCGCTTAAGCGGTCGTGAGACCTTGGTCCAAGGTTTCTTGCGAGAAACCTCTTCCGCAGACGAGGAATAAATGGGCTCTCTCGTCTTTGTGTGGGTGGGGCGATCTTGGTTAGATACGCCCGAAACCACGGAGGGAACGTCTGTTCGCTGATTAAAGCCTCTCGAACCCATTGGTCGTACGACATTGCTTCTCCCCTGGACTTGGGAGCTTGCAAGAGGTCCCGGACTAGGAGGACGACAGGCACGAACAGACGAACCCTCAAGCGCAACACTATCCACAACACTATCACTCACTTTATCACTTCCCACTGCACTCTTACACTTCAGCTCCTTGACGTCCGCCATGAGCTGGTTACGGTCACTAGCCAAGGACTCAACTCTCTCACCCAGAGCTTGGATGGCACGCATCATATCAGCCATCGAAGGTTCCTGAGTGCCAGAAGGGGGATTAGGAGCAACCACTACAGGGGAAGGAATAGGTTGTGGGGCATGAGGAGAGGAAAAATCAACAGAACGAGATGAACTTCTCCTGACTCTATCTCTCTCTAGCCTACGTGTATATTTCTGGAATTCGATAAAATCGAATTCCGAAAGCCCAACGCATTCCTCACATCGATCTTCCAATTGACAGGTTTTATCCCGACAATTGGAACAAACGGTGTGAGGATCGATAGAGGCCTTCGGAAGACGCCTTGAACAGTCCCTAGCATTACACTTCCTGAATTTTGGGACTTGAGAAGGGTCAGCCATTTTGAATTGGTCAAAGGGGTATTCAAAAACTATCCAAAGTCATCAACAAATAATCCGATATCAAAAAAGAATGCAAGGATTTATTGAAGAGAAAGCCTGCACAGCGAAAGCTCAAAACTAGAAAAGTGTACTTCACC